>NW_026605233.1:0-21169 GCF_945859685.1 Eupeodes corollae
AGGATCAGGTGATGGTTTTGGGTGTGATTTGATTTTCGTCTAGAACATCAAAAATCCTTCAGGATGCTCCAAAATGACTCATCTTTATCTATAATGATAGATCTTGATTAGGAGTATCTTTTTCTAGTACATGTCAAGTATCTATTTTGAAGTCTTGATCGATTTTGGGGGTTGGGAAGGATCAGGTGATGGTTTTGGGTGTGATTTGATTTTCGTCTAGAACATCAAAAATCCTTCAGGATGCTCCAAAATGACTCATCTATATCTATAATGATAGATCTTGATTAGGAGTATCTTTTTCTAGTACATGTCAAGTATCTATTTTGAAGTCTTGATCGATTTTGGGGGTTGGGAAGGATTAGGTGATGGTTTTGGGTGTGATTTGATTTTCGTCTAGAACATCAAAAATCCTTCAGGATGCTCCAAAATGACTCATCTATATCTATAATGATAGATCTTGATTAGGAGTATATTTTTCTAGTACATGTCAAGTATCTATTTTGAAGTCTTGATCGATTTTGGGGGTTGGGAAGGATCAGGTGATGGTTTTGGGTGTGATTTGATTTTCGTCTAGAACATCAAAAATCCTTCAGGATGCTCCAAAATGACTCATCTATATCTATAATGATAGATCTTGATTAGGAGTATCTTTTTCTAGTACATGTCAAGTATCTATTTTGAAGTCTTGATCGATTTTGGGGGTTGGGAAGGATCAGGTGATGGTTTTGGGTGTGATTTGATTTTCGTCTAGAACATCAAAAATCCTTCAGGATGCTCCAAAATGACTCATCTATATCTATAATGATAGATCTTGATTAGGAGTATCTTTTTCTAGTACATGTCAAGTATCTATTTTGAAGTCTTGATCGATTTTGGGGGTTGGGAAGGATCAGGTGATGGTTTTGGGTGTGATTTGATTTTCGTCTAGAACATCAAAAATCCTTCAGGATGCTCCAAAATGACTCATCTATATCTATAATGATAGATCTTGATTAGGAGTATCTTTTTCTAGTACATGTCAAGTATCTATTTTGAAGTCTTGATCGATTTTGGGGGTTGGGAAGGATCAGGTGATGGTTTTGGGTGTGATTTGATTTTCGTCTAGAACATCAAAAATCCTTCAGGATGCTCCAAAATGACTCATCTATATCTATAATGATAGATCTTGATTAGGAGTATCTTTTTCTAGTACATGTCAAGTATCTATTTTGAAGTCTTGATCGATTTTGGTTGTTGGGAAGGATCAGGTGATGGTTTTGGGTGTGATTTGATTTTCGTCTAGAACATCAAAAATCCTTCAGGATGCTCCAAAATGACTCATCTATATCTATAATGATAGATCTTGATTAGGAGTATCTTTTTCTAGTACATGTCAAGTATCTATTTTGAAGTCTTGATCGATTTTGGGGGTTGGGAAGGATAAGGTGATGGTTTTGGGTGTGATTTGATTTTCGTCTAGAACATCAAAAATCCTTCAGGATGCTCCAAAATGACTCATCTATATCTATAATGATAGATCTTGATTAGGAGTATCTTTTTCTAGTACATGTCAAGTATCTATTTTGAAGTCTTGATCGATTTTGGGGGTTGGGAAGGATCAGGTGATGGTTTTGGGTGTGATTTGATTTTCGTCTAGAACATCAAAAATCCTTCAGGATGCTCCAAAATGACTCATCTATATCTATAATGATAGATCTTGATTAGGAGTATATTTTTCTAGTACATGTCAAGTATCTATTTTGAAGTCTTGATCGATTTTGGGGGTTGGGAAGGATCAGGTGATGGTTTTGGGTGTGATTTGATTTTCGTCTAGAACATCAAAAATCCTTCAGGATGCTCCAAAATGACTCATCTATATCTATAATGATAGATCTTGATTAGGAGTATCTTTTTCTAGTACATGTCAAGTATCTATTTTGAAGTCTTGATCGATTTTGGGGGTTGGGAAGGATCAGGTGATGGTTTTGGGTGTGATTTGATTTTCGTCTAGAACATCAAAAATCCTTCAGGATGCTCCAAAATGACTCATCTATATCTATAATGATAGATCTTGATTAGGAGTATCTTTTTCTAGTACATGTCAAGTATCTATTTTGAAGTCTTGATCGATTTTGGGGGTTGGGAAGGATCAGGTGATGGTTTTGGGTGTGATTTGATTTTCGTCTAGAACATCAAAAATCCTTCAGGATGCTCCAAAATGACTCATCTATATCTATAATGATAGATCTTGATTAGGAGTATCTTTTTCTAGTACATGTCAAGTATCTATTTTGAAGTCTTGATCGATTTTGGGGGTTGGGAAGGATCAGGTGATGGTTTTGGGTGTGATTTGATTTTCGTCTAGAACATCAAAAATCCTTCAGGATGCTCCAAAATGACTCATCTATATCTATAATGATAGATCTTGATTAGGAGTATCTTTTTCTAGTACATGTCAAGTATCTATTTTGAAGTCTTGATCGATTTTGGGGGTTGGGAAGGATCAGGTGATGGTTTTGGGTGTGATTTGATTTTCGTCTAGAACATCAAAAATCCTTCAGGATGCTCCAAAATGACTCATCTATATCTATAATGATAGATCTTGATTAGGAGTATATTTTTCTAGTACATGTCAAGTATCTATTTTGAAGTCTTGATCGATTTTGGGGGTTGGGAAGGATCAGGTGATGGTTTTGGGTGTGATTTGATTTTCGTCTAGAACATCAAAAATCCTTCAGGATGCTCCAAAATGACTCATCTATATCTATAATGATAGATCTTGATTAGGAGTATCTTTTTCTAGTACATGTCAAGTATCTATTTTGAAGTCTTGATCGATTTTGGGGGTTGGGAAGGATCAGGTGATGGTTTTGGGTGTGATTTGATTTTCGTCTAGAACATCAAAAATCCTTCAGGATGCTCCAAAATGACTCATCTATATCTATAATGATAGATCTTGATTAGGAGTATCTTTTTCTAGTACATGTCAAGTATCTATTTTGAAGTCTTGATCGATTTTGGGGGTTGGAAAGGATCAGGTGATGGTTTTGGGTGTGATTTGATTTTCGTCTAGAACATCAAAAATCCTTCAGGATGCTCCAAAATGACTCATCTTTATCTATAATGATAGATCTTGATTAGGAGTATCTTTTTCTAGTACATGTCAAGTATCTATTTTGAAGTCTTGATCGATTTTGGGGGTTGGGAAGGATCAGGTGATGGTTTTGGGTGTGATTTGATTTTCGTCTAGAACATCAAAAATCCTTCAGGATGCTCCAAAATGACTCATCTATATCTATAATGATAGATCTTGATTAGGAGTATCTTTTTCTAGTACATGTCAAGTATCTATTTTGAAGTCTTGATCGATTTTGGGGGTTGGGAAGGATCAGGTGATGGTTTTGGGTGTGATTTGATTTTCGTCTAGAACATCAAAAATCCTTCGGGATACTCCAAAATGACTCATCTATATCTATAATGATAGATTTTGATTAGGAGTATCTTTTTCTAGTACATGTCAAGTATCTATTTTGAAGTCTTGATCGATTTTGGGGGTTGGGAAGGATCAGGTGATGGTTTTGGGTGTGATTTGATTTTCGTCTAGAACATCAAAAATCCTTCAGGATGCTCCAAAATGACTCATCTATATCTATTATGATAGATCTTGATTAGGAGTATCTTTTTCTAGTACATGTCAAGTATCTATTTTGAAGTCTTGATCGATTTTGGGGGTTGGGAAGGATCAGGTGATGGTTTTGGGTGTGATTTGATTTTCGTCTAGAACATCAAAAATCCTTCAGGATGCTCCAAAATGACTCATCTATATCTATAATGATAGATCTTGATTAGGAGTATCTTTTTCTAGTACATGTCAAGTATCTATTTTGAAGTCTTGATCGATTTTGGGGGTTGGGAAGGATCAGGTGATGGTTTTGGGTGTGATTTGATTTTCGTCTAGAACATCAAAAATCCTTCAGGATGCTCCAAAATGACTCATCTATATCTATAATGATAGATCTTGATTAGGAGTATCTTTTTCTAGTACATGTCAAGTATCTATTTTGAAGTCTTGATCGATTTTGGGGGTTGGGAAGGATCAGGTGATGGTTTTGGATGTGATTTGATTTTCGTCTAGAACATCAAAAATCCTTCAGGATGCTCCAAAATGACTCATCTATATCTATAATGATAGATCTTGATTAGGAGTATCTTTTTCTAGTACATGTCAAGTATCTATTTTGAAGTCTTGATCGATTTTGGGGGTTGGGAAGGATCAGGTGATGGTTTTGGGTGTGATTTGATTTTCGTCTAGAACATCAAAAATCCTTCAGGATGCTCCAAAATGACTCATCTATATCTATAATGATAGATCTTGATTAGGAGTATCTTTTTCTAGTACATGTCAAGTATCTATTTTGAAGTCTTGATCGATTTTGGGGGTTGGGAAGGATCAGGTGATGGTTTTGGGTGTGATTTGATTTTCGTCTAGAACATCAAAAATCCTTCAGGATGCTCCAAAATGACTCATCTATATCTATTATGATAGATCTTGATTAGAAGTATCTTTTTCTAGTACATGTCAAGTATCTATTTTGAAGTCTTGATCGATTTTGGGGGTTGGGAAGGATCAGGTGATGGTTTTGGGTGTGATTTGATTTTCGTCTAGAACATCAAAAATCCTTCAGGATGCTCCAAAATGACTCATCTATATCTATAATGATAGATCTTGATTAGGAGTATCTTTTTCTAGTACATGTCAAGTATCTATTTTGAAGTCTTGATCGATTTTGGGGGTTGGGAAGGATCAGGTGATGGTTTTGGGTGTGATTTGATTTTCGTCTAGAACATCAAAAATCCTTCAGGATGCTCCAAAATGACTCATCTATATCTATAATGATAGATCTTGATTAGGAGTATCTTTTTCTAGTACATGTCAAGTATCTATTTTGAAGTCTTGATCGATTTTGGGGGTTGGGAAGGATCAGGTGATGGTTTTGGGTGTGATTTGATTTTCGTCTAGAACATCAAAAATCCTTCAGGATGCTCCAAAATGACTCATCTATATCTATAATGATAGATCTTGATTAGGAGTATCTTTTTCTAGTACATGTCAAGTATCTATTTTGAAGTCTTGATCGATTTTGGGGGTTGGGAAGGATCAGGTGATGGTTTTGGGTGTGATTTGATTTTCGTCTAGAACATCAAAAATCCTTCAGGATGCTCCAAAATGACTCATCTATATCTAAATGATAGATCTTGATTAGGAGTATCTTTTTCTAGTACATGTCAAGTATCTATTTTGAAGTCTTGATCGATTTTGGGGGTTGGGAAGGATCAGGTGATGGTTTTGGGTGTGATTTGATTTTCGTCTAGAACATCAAAAATCCTTCAGGATGCTCCAAAATGACTCATCTATATCTATAATGATAGATCTTGATTAGGAGTATCTTTTTCTAGTACATGTCAAGTATCTATTTTGAAGTCTTGATCGATTTTGGGGGTTGGGAAGGATCAGGTGATGGTTTTGGGTGTGATTTGATTTTCGTCTAGAACATCAAAAATCCTTCGGGATACTCCAAAATGACTCATCTATATCTATAATGATAGATCTTGATTAGGAGTATCTTTTTCTAGTACATGTCAAGTATCTATTTTGAAGTCTTGATCGATTTTGGGGGTTGGGAAGGATCAGGTGATGGTTTTGGGTGTGATTTGATTTTCGTCTAGAACATCAAAAATCCTTCAGGATGCTCCAAAATGACTCATCTATATCTATAATGATAGATCTTGATTAGGAGTATCTTTTTCTAGTACATGTCAAGTATCTATTTTGAAGTCTTGATCGATTTTGGGGGTTGGGAAGGATCAGGTGATGGTTTTGGGTGTGATTTGATTTTCGTCTAGAACATCAAAAATCCTTCAGGATGCTCCAAAATGACTCATCTATATCTATAATGATAGATCTTGATTAGGAGTATCTTTTTCTAGTACATGTCAAGTATCTATTTTGAAGTCTTGATCGATTTTGGGGGTTGGGAAGGATCAGGTGATGGTTTTGGGTGTGATTTGATTTTCGTCTAGAACATCAAAAATCCTTCAGGATGCTCCAAAATGACTCATCTATATCTATTATGATAGATCTTGATTAGAAGTATCTTTTTCTAGTACATGTCAAGTATCTATTTTGAAGTCTTGATCGATTTTGGGGGTTGGGAAGGATCAGGTGATGGTTTTGGGTGTGATTTGATTTTCGTCTAGAACATCAAAAATCCTTCAGGATGCTCCAAAATGACTCATCTATATCTATAATGATAGATCTTGATTAGGAGTATCTTTTTCTAGTACATGTCAAGTATCTATTTTGAAGTCTTGATCGATTTTGGGGGTTGGGAAGGATCAGGTGATGGTTTTGGGTGTGATTTGATTTTCGTCTAGAACATCAAAAATCCTTCAGGATGCTCCAAAATGACTCATCTATATCTATAATGATAGATCTTGATTAGGAGTATCTTTTTCTAGTACATGTCAAGTATCTATTTTGAAGTCTTGATCGATTTTGGGGGTTGGGAAGGATCAGGTGATGGTTTTGGGTGTGATTTGATTTTCGTCTAGAACATCAAAAATCCTTCAGGATGCTCCAAAATGACTCATCTATATCTATAATGATAGATCTTGATTAGGAGTATCTTTTTCTAGTACATGTCAAGTATCTATTTTGAAGTCTTGATCGATTTTGGGGGTTGGGAAGGATCAGGTGATGGTTTTGGGTGTGATTTGATTTTCGTCTAGAACATCAAAAATCCTTCAGGATGCTCCAAAATGACTCATCTATATCTAAATGATAGATCTTGATTAGGAGTATCTTTTTCTAGTACATGTCAAGTATCTATTTTGAAGTCTTGATCGATTTTGGGGGTTGGGAAGGATCAGGTGATGGTTTTGGGTGTGATTTGATTTTCGTCTAGAACATCAAAAATCCTTCAGGATGCTCCAAAATGACTCATCTATATCTATAATGATAGATCTTGATTAGGAGTATCTTTTTCTAGTACATGTCAAGTATCTATTTTGAAGTCTTGATCGATTTTGGGGGTTGGGAAGGATCAGGTGATGGTTTTGGGTGTGATTTGATTTTCGTCTAGAACATCAAAAATCCTTCAGGATGCTCCAAAATGACTCATCTATATCTATAATGATAGATCTTGATTAGGAGTATCTTTTTCTAGTACATGTCAAGTATCTATTTTTAAGTCTTGATCGATTTTGGGGGTTGGGAAGGATCAGGTGATGGTTTTGGGTGTTATTTGATTTTCGTCTAGAACATCAAAAATCCTTCAGGATGCTCCAAAATGACTCATCTATATCTATAATGATAGATCTTGATTAGGAGTATCTTTTTCTAGTACATGTCAAGTATCTATTTTGAAGTCTTGATCGATTTTGGGGGTTGGGAAGGATCAGGTGATGGTTTTGGATGTGATTTGATTTTCGTCTAGAACATCAAAAATCCTTCAGGATGCTCCAAAATGACTCATCTATATCTATAATGATAGATCTTGATTAGGAGTATCTTTTTCTAGTACATGTCAAGTATCTATTTTGAAGTCTTGATCGATTTTGGGGGTTGGGAAGGATCAGGTGATGGTTTTGGGTGTGATTTGATTTTCGTCTAGAACATCAAAAATCCTTCAGGATGCTCCAAAATGACTCATCTATATCTATAATGATAGATCTTGATTAGGAGTATCTTTTTCTAGTACATGTCAAGTATCTATTTTGAAGTCTTGATCGATTTTGGGGGTTGGGAAGGATCAGGTGATGGTTTTGGGTATGATTTGATTTTCGTCTAGAACATCAAAAATCCTTCAGGATGCTCCAAAATGACTCATCTATATCTATTATGATAGATCTTGATTAGGAGTATCTTTTTCTAGTACATGTCAAGTATCTATTTTGAAGTCTTGATCGATTTTGGGGGTTGGGAAGGATCAGGTGATGGTTTTGGGTGTGATTTGATTTTCGTCTAGAACATCAAAAATCCTTCAGGATGCTCCAAAATGACTCATCTATATCTATAATGATAGATCTTGATTAGGAGTATCTTTTTCTAGTACATGTCAAGTATCTATTTTGAAGTCTTGATCGATTTTGGGGGTTGGGAAGGATCAGGTGATGGTTTTGGGTGTGATTTGATTTTCGTCTAGAACATCAAAAATCCTTCAGGATGCTCCAAAATGACTCATCTATATCTATAATGATAGATCTTGATTAGGAGTATCTTTTTCTAGTACATGTCAAATTTTGAAGTCTTGATCGATTTTGGGGGTTGGGAAGGATCAGGTGATGGTTTTGGGTGTTATTTGATTTTCGTCTAGAACATCAAAAATCCTTCAGGATGCTCCAAAATGACTCATCTATATCTATAATGATAGATCTTGATTAGGAGTATCTTTTTCTAGTACATGTCAAGTATCTATTTTGAAGTCTTGATCGATTTTGGGGGTTGGGAAGGATCAGGTGATGGTTTTGGGTGTGATTTGATTTTCGTCTAGAACATCAAAAATCCTTCAGCATGCTCCAAAATGACTCATCTATATCTATAATGATAGATCTTGATTAGGAGTATCTTTTTCTAGTACATGTCAAGTATCTATTTTGAAGTCATGATCGATTTTGGGGGTTGGGAAGGATCAGGTGATGGTTTTGGGTGTGATTTGATTTTCGTCTAGAACATCAAAAATCCTTCAGGATGCTCCAAAATGACTCATCTATATCTATCATGATAGATCTTGATTAGGAGTATCTTTTTCTAGTACATGTCAAGTATCTATTTTGAAGTCTTGATCGATTTTGGGGGTTGGGAAGGATCAGGTGATGGTTTTGGGTGTGATTTGATTTTCGTCTAGAACATCAAAAATCCTTCAGGATGCTCCAAAATGACTCATCTATATCTATAATGATAGATCTTGATTAGGAGTATCTTTTTCTAGTACATGTCAAGTATCTATTTTGAAGTCTTGATCGATTTTGGTTGTTGGGAAGGATCAGGTGATGGTTTTGGGTGTGATTTGATTTTCGTCTAGAACATCAAAAATCCTTCAGGATGCTCCAAAATGACTCATCTATATCTATAATGATAGATCTTGATTAGGAGTATCTTTTTCTAGTACATGTCAAGTATCTATTTTGAAGTCTTGATCGATTTTGGGGGTTGGGAAGGATAAGGTGATGGTTTTGGGTGTGATTTGATTTTCGTCTAGAACATCAAAAATCCTTCAGGATGCTCCAAAATGACTCATCTATATCTATAATGATAGATCTTGATTAGGAGTATCTTTTTCTAGTACATGTCAAGTATCTATTTTGAAGTCTTGATCGATTTTGGGGGTTGGGAAGGATCAGGTGATGGTTTTGGGTGTGATTTGATTTTCGTCTAGAACATCAAAAATCCTTCAGGATGCTCCAAAATGACTCATCTATATCTATAATGATAGATCTTGATTAGGAGTATCTTTTTCTAGTACATGTCAAGTATCTATTTTGAAGTCTTGATCGATTTTGGGGGTTGGGAAGGATCAGGTAATGGTTTTGGGTGTGATTTGATTTTCGTCTAGAACATCAAAAATCCTTCAGGATGCTCCAAAATGACTCATCTATATCTATAATGATAGATCTTGATTAGGAGTATCTTTTTCTAGTACATGTCAAGTATCTATTTTGAAGTCTTGATCGATTTTGGGGGTTGGGAAGGATCAGGTGATGGTTTTGGGTGTGATTTGATTTTCGTCTAGAACATCAAAAATCCTTCAGGATGCTCCAAAATGACTCATCTATATCTATAATGATAGATCTTGATTAGGAATATCTTTTTCTAGTACATGTCAAGTATCTATTTTGAAGTCTTGATCGATTTTGGGGGTTGGGAAGGATCAGGTGATGGTTTTGGGTGTGATTTGATTTTTGTCTAGAACATCAAAAATCCTTCAGGATGCTCCAAAATGACTCATCTATATCTATAATGATAGATCTTGATTAGGAGTATCTTTTTCTAGTACATGTCAAGTATCTATTTTGAAGTCTTGATCGATTTTGGGGGTTGGGAAGGATCAGGTGATGGTTTTGGGTGTGATTTGATTTTCGTCTAGAACATCAAAAATCCTTCAGGATGCTCCAAAATGACTCATCTATATCTATAATGATAGAACTTGATTAGGAGTATCTTTTTCTAGTACATGTCAAGTATCTATTTTGAAGTCTTGATCGATTTTGGGGGTTGGGAAGGATCAGGTGATGGTTTTGGGTGTGATTTGATTTTCGTCTAGAACATCAAAAATCCTTCAGGATGCTCCAAAATGACTCATCTATATCTATAATGATAGATCTTGATTAGAAGTATCTTTTTCTAGTACATGTCAAGTATCTATTTTGAAGTCTTGATCGATTTTGGGGGTTGGGAAGGATCAGGTGATGGTTTTGGGTGTGATTTGATTTTCGTCTAGAACATCAAAAATCCTTCAGGATGCTCCAAAATGACTCATCTATATCTATAATGATAGATCTTGATTAGGAGTATCTTTTTCTAGTACATGTCAAGTATCTATTTTGAAGTCTTGATCGATTTTGGGGGTTGGGAAGGATCAGGTGATGGTTTTGGGTGTGATTTGATTTTCGTCTAGAACATCAAAAATCCTTCAGGGTGCTCCAAAATGACTAATCTATATCTATAATGATAGATCTTGATTAGGAGTATCTTTTTCTAGTACATGTCAAGTATCTATTTTGAAGTCTTGATCGATTTTGGGGGTTGGGAAGGATCAGGTGATGGTTTTGGGTGTGATTTGATTTTCGTCTAGAACATCAAAAATCCTTCAGGATGCTCCAAAATGACTCATCTATATCTATAATGATAGATCTTGATTAGGAGTATCTTTTTCTAGTACATGTCAAGTATCTATTTTGAAGTCTTGATCGATTTTGGGGGTTGGGAAGGATCAGGTGATGGTTTTGGGTGTGATTTGATTTTCGTCTAGAACATCAAAAATCCTTCAGGATGCTCCAAAATGACTCATCTATATCTATAATGATAGATCTTGATTAGGAGTATCTTTTTCTAGTACATGTCAAGTATCTATTTTGAAGTCTTGATCGATTTTGGGGGTTGGGAAGGATCAGGTGATGGTTTTGGGTGTGATTTGATTTTCGTCTAGAACATCAAAAATCCTTCAGGATGCTCCAAAATGACTCATCTATATCTATAATGATAGATCTTAATTAGGAGTATCTTTTTCTAGTACATGTCAAGTATCTATTTTGAAGTCTTGATCGATTTTGGGGGTTGGGAAGGATCAGGTGATGGTTTTGGGTGTGATTTGATTTTCGTCTAGAACATCAAAAATCCTTCAGGATGCTCCAAAATGACTCATCTATATCTATAATGATAGATCTTGATTAGGAGTATCTTTTTCTAGTACATGTCAAGTATCTATTTTGAAGTCTTGATCGATTTTGGGGGTTGGGAAGGATCAGGTGATGGTTTTGGGTGTGATTTGATTTTCGTCTAGAACATCAAAAATCCTTCAGGATGCTCCAAAATGACTCATCTATATCTATAATGATAGATCTTGATTAGGAGTATCTTTTTCTAGTACATGTCAAGTATCTATTTTGAAGTCTTGATCGATTTTGGGGGTTGGGAAGGATCAGGTGATGGTTTTGGGTGTGATTTGATTTTCGTCTAGAACATCAAAAATCCTTCAGGATGCTCCAAAATGACTCATCTATATCTATTTGATAGATCTTGATTAGGAGTATCTTTTTCTAGTACATGTCAAGTATCTATTTTGAAGTCTTGATCGATTTTGGGGGTTGGGAAGGATCAGGTGATGGTTTTGGGGTGTGATTTGATTTTCGTCTAGAACATCAAAAATCCTTCAGGATGCTCCAAAATGACTCATCTATATCTATAATGATAGATCTTGATTAGGAGTATCTTTTTCTAGTACATGTCAAGTATCTATTTTGAAGTCTTGATCGATTTTGGGGGTTGGGAAGGATCAGGTGATGGTTTTGGGTGTGATTTGATTTTCGTCTAGAACATCAAAAATCCTTCAGGATGCTCCAAAATGACTCATCTATATCTATAATGATAGATCTTGATTAGGAGTATCTTTTTCTAGTACATGTCAAGTATCTATTTTGAAGTCTTGATCGATTTTGGGGGTTGGGAAGGATCAGGTGATGGTTTTGGGTGTGATTTGATTTTCGTCTAGAACATCAAAAATCCTTCAGGATGCTCCAAAATGACTCATCTATATCTATAATGATAGATCTTGATTAGGAGTATCTTTTTTCTAGTACATGTCAAGTATCTATTTTGAAGTCTTGATCGATTTTGGGGGTTGGGAAGGATCAGGTGATGGTTTTGGGTGTGATTTGATTTTCGTCTAGAACATCAAAAATCCTTCAGGATGCTCCAAAATGACTCATCTATATCTATAATGATAGATCTTGATTAGGAGTATCTTTTTCTAGTACATGTCAAGTATCTATTTTGAAGTCTTGATCGATTTTGGGGGTTGGGAAGGATCAGGTGATGGTTTTGGGTGTGATTTGATTTTCGTCTAGAACATCAAAAATCCTTCAGGATGCTCCAAAATGACTCATCTATATCTATAATGATAGATCTTGATTAGGAGTATCTTTTTCTAGTACATGTCAAGTATCTATTTTGAAGTCTTGATCGATTTTGGGGGTTGGGAAGGATCAGGTGATGGTTTTGGGTGTGATTTGATTTTCGTCTAGAACATCAAAAATCCTTCAGGATGCTCCAAAATGACTCATCTATATCTATAATGATAGATCTTGATTAGGAGTATCTTTTTCTAGTACATGTCAAGTATCTATTTTGAAGTCTTGATCGATTTTGGGGGTTGGGAAGGATCAGGTGATGGTTTTGGGTGTGATTTGATTTTCGTCTAGAACATCAAAAATCCTTCAGGATACTCCAAAATGACTCATCTATATCTATAATGATAGATCTTGATTAGGAGTATCTTTTTCTAGTACATGTCAAGTTTCTATTTTGAAGTCTTGATCGATTTTGGGGGTTGGGAAGGATCAGGTGATGGTTTTGGGTGTGATTTGATTTTCGTCTAGAACATCAAAAATCCTTCAGGATGCTCCAAAATGACTCATCTATATCTATAATGATAGATCTTGATTAGGAGTATCTTTTTCTAGTACATGTCAAGTATCTATTTTGAAGTCTTGATCGATTTTGGGGGTTGGGAAGGATCAGGTGATGGTTTTGGGTGTGATTTGATTTTCGTCTAGAACATCAAAAATCCTTCAGGATGCTCCAAAATGACTCATCTATATCTATAATGATAGATCTTGATTAGGAGTATCTTTTTCTAGTACATGTCAAGTATCTATTTTGAAGTCTTGATCGATTTTGGGGGTTGGGAAGGATCAGGTGATGGTTTTGGGTGTGATTTGATTTTCGTCTAGAACATCAAAAATCCTTCAGGATGCTCCAAAATGACTCATCTATATCTATAATGATAGATCTTGATTAGGAGTATCTTTTTCTAGTACATGTCAAGTATCTATTTTGAAGTCTTGATCGATTTTGGGGGTTGGGAAGGATCAGGTGATGGTTTTGGGTGTGATTTGATTTTCGTCTAGAACATCAAAAATCCTTCAGGATGCTCCAAAATGACTCATCTATATCTATAATGATAGATCTTGATTAGGAGTATCTTTTTCTAGTACATGTCAAGTATCTATTTTGAAGTCTTGATCGATTTTGGGGGTTGGGAAGGATCAGGTGATGGTTTTGGGTGTGATTTGATTTTCGTCTAGAACATCAAAAATCCTTCAGGATGCTCCAAAATGACTCATCTATATCAATAATGATAGATCTTGATTAGGAGTATCTTTTTCTAGTACATGTCAAGTATCTATTTTGAAGTCTTGATCGATTTTGGGGGTTGGGAAGGATCAGGTGATGGTTTTGGGTGTGATTTGATTTTCAGTCTAGAACATCAAAAATCCTTCAGGATGCTCCAAAATGACTCATCTATATCTATAATGATAGATCTTGATTAGGAGTATCTTTTTCTAGTACATGTCAAGTATCTATTTTGAAGTCTTGATCGATTTTGGGGGTTGGGAAGGATCAGGTGATGGTTTTGGGTGTGATTTGATTTTCGTCTAGAACATCAAAAATCCTTCAGGATGCTCCAAAATGACTCATCTATATCTATAATGATAGATCTTGATTAGGAGTATCTTTTTCTAGTACATGTCAAGTATCTATTTTGAAGTCTTGATCGATTTTGGGGGTTGGGAAGGATCAGGTGATGGTTTTGGGTGTGATTTGATTTTCGTCTAGAACATCAAAAATCCTTCAGGATGCTCCAAAATGACTCATCTATATCTATAATGATAGATCTTGATTAGGAGTATCTTTTTCTAGTACATGTCAAGTATCTATTTTGAAGTCTTGATCGATTTTGGGGGTTGGGAAGGATCAGGTGATGGTTTTGGGTGTGATTTGATTTTCGTCTAGAACATCAAAAATCCTTCAGGATGCTCCAAAATGACTCATCTATATCTATAATGATAGATCTTGATTAGGAGTATCTTTTTTTAGTACATGTCAAGTATCTATTTTGAAGTCTTGATCGATTTTGGGGGTTGGGAAGGATCAGGTGATGGTTTTGGGTGTGATTTGATTTTCGTCTAGAACATCAAAAATCCTTCAGGATGCTCCAAAATGACTCATCTATATCTATAATGATAGATCTTGATTAGGAGTATCTTTTTCTAGTACATGTCAAGTATCTATTTTGAAGTCTTGATCGATTTTGGGGGTTGGGAAGGATCAGGTGATGGTTTTGGGTGTGATTTGATTTTCGTCTAGAACATCAAAAATCCTTCAGGATGCTCCAAAATGACTCATCTATATCTATAATGATAGATCTTGATTAGGAGTATCTTTTTCTAGTACATGTCAAGTATCTATTTTGAAGTCTTGATCGATTTTGGGGGTTGGGAAGGATCAGGTGATGGTTTTGGGTGTGATTTGATTTTCGTCTAGAACATCAAAAATCCTTCAGGATGCTCCAAAATGACTCATCTATATCTATAATGATAGATCTTGATTAGGAGTATCTTTTTCTAGTACATGTCAAGTATCTATTTTGAAGTCTTGATCGATTTTGGGGGTTGGGAAGGATCAGGTGATGGTTTTGGGTGTGATTTGATTTTCGTCTAGAACATCAAAAATCCTTCAGGATGCTCCAAAATGACTCATCTATATCTATAATGATAGATCTTGATTAGGAGTATCTTTTTCTAGTACATGTCAAGTATCTATTGAAGTCTTGATCGATTTTGGGGGTTGGGAAGGATCAGGTGATGGTTTTGGGTGTGATTTGATTTTCGTCTAGAACATCAAAAATCCTTCAGGATGCTCCAAAATGACTCATCTATATCTATAATGATAGATCTTGATTAGGAGTATCTTTTTCTAGTACATGTCAAGTATCTATTTTGAAGTCTTGATCGATTTTGGGGGTTGGGAAGGATCAGGTGATGGTTTTGGGTGTGATTTGATTTTCGTCTAGAACATCAAAAATCCTTCAGGATGCTCCAAAATGACTCATCTATATCTATAATGATAGATCTTGATTAGGAGTATCTTTTTCTAGTACATGTCAAGTATCTATTTTGAAGTCTTGATCGATTTTGGGGGTTGGGAAGGATCAGGTGATGGTTTTGGGTGTGATTTGATTTTCGTCTAGAACATCAAAAATCCTTCAGGATGCTCCAAAATGACTCATCTATATCTATAATGATAGATCTTGATTAGGAGTATCTTTTTCTAGTACATGTCAAGTATCTATTTTGAAGTCTTGATCGATTTTGGGGGTTGGGAAGGATCAGGTGATGGTTTTGGGTGTGATTTGATTTTCGTCTAGAACATCAAAAATCCTTCAGGATGCTCCAAAATGACTCATCTATATCTATAATGATAGATCTTGATTAGGAGTATCTTTTTCTAGTACATGTCAAGTATCTATTTTGAAGTCTTGATCGATTTTGGGGGTTGGGAAGGATCAGGTGATGGTTTTGGGTGTGATTTGATTTTCGTCTAGAACATCAAAAAATCCTTCAGGATGCTCCAAAATGACTCATCTATATCTATAATGATAGATCTTGATTAGGAGTATCTTTTTCTAGTACATGTCAAGTATCTATTTTGAAGTCTTGATCGATTTTGGGGGTTGGGAAGGATCAGGTGATGGTTTTGGGTGTGATTTGATTTTCGTCTAGAACATCAAAAATCCTTCAGGATGCTCCAAAATGACTCATCTATATCTATAATGATAGATCTTGATTAGGAGTATCTTTTTCTAGTACATGTCAAGTATCTATTTTGAAGTCTTGATCGATTTTGGGGGTTGGGAAGGATCAGGTGATGGTTTTGGGTGTGATTTGATTTTCGTCTAGAACATCAAAAATCCTTCAGGATGCTCCAAAATGACTCATCTATATCTATAATGATAGATCTTGATTAGGAGTATCTTTTTCTAGTACATGTCAAGTATCTATTTTGAAGTCTTGATCGATTTTGGGGGTTGGGAAGGATCAGGTGATGGTTTTGGGTGTGATTTGATTTTCGTCTAGAACATCAAAAATCCTTCAGGATGCTCCAAAATGACTCATCTATATCTATAATGATAGATCTTGATTAGGAGTATCTTTTTCTAGTACATGTCAAGTATCTATTTTGAAGTCTTGATCGATTTTGGGGGTTGGGAAGGATCAGGTTATGGTTTTGGGTGTGATTTGATTTTCGTCTAGAACATCAAAAATCCTTCAGGATGCTCCAAAATGACTCATCTATATCTATAATGATAGATCTTGATTAGGAGTATCTTTTTCTAGTACATGTCAAGTATCTATTTTGAAGTCTTGATCGATTTTGGGGGTTGGGAAGGATCAGGTGATGGTTTTGGGTGTGATTTGATTTTCGTCTAGAACATCAAAAATCCTTCAGGATGCTCCAAAATGACTCATCTATATCTATATGATAGATCTTGATTAGGAGTATCTTTTTCTAGTACATGTCAAGTATCTATTTTGAAGTCTTGATCGATTTTGGGAGTTGGGAAGGATCAGGTGATGGTTTTGGGGTGTGATTTGATTTTCGTCTAGAACATCAAAAATCCTTCAGGATGCTCCAAAATGACTCATCTATATCTATAATGATAGATCTTGATTAGGAGTATCTTTTTCTAGTACATGTCAAGTATCTATTTTGAAGTCTTGATCGATTTTGGGGGTTGGGAAGGATCAGGTGATGGTTTTGGGTGTGATTTGATTTTCGTCTAGAACATCAAAAATCCTTCAGGATGCTCCAAAATGACTCATCTATATCTATAATGATAGATCTTGATTAGGAGTATCTTTTTCTAGTACATGTCAAGTATCTATTTTGAAGTCTTGATCGATTTTGGGGGTTGGGAAGGATCAGGTGATGGTTTTGGGTGTCGATTTGATTTTCGTCTAGAACATCAAAAATCGTTCAGGATGCTCCAAAATGACTCATCTATATCTATAATGATAGATCTTGATTAGGAGTATCTTTTTCTAGTACATGTCAAGTATCTATTTTGAAGTCTTGATCGATTTTGGGGGTTGGGAAGGATCAGGTGATGGTTTTGGGTGTGATTTGATTTTCGTCTAGAACATCAAAAATCCTTCAGGATGCTCCAAAATGACTCATCTATATCTATAATGATAGATCTTGATTAGGAGTATCTTTTTCTAGTACATGTCAAGTATCTATTTTGAAGTCTTGATCGATTTTGGGGGTTGGGAAGGATCAGGTGATGGTTTTGGGTGTGATTTGATTTTCGTCTAGAACATCAAAAATCCTTCAGGATGCTCCAAAATGACTCATCTATATCTATAATGATAGATCTTGATTAGGAGTATCTTTTTCTAGTACATGTCAAGTATCTATTTTGAAGTCTTGATCGATTTTGGGGGTTGGGAAGGATCAGGTGATGGTTTTGGGTGTGATTTGATTTTCGTCTAGAACATCAAAAATCCTTCAGGATGCTCCAAAATGACTCATCTATATCTATAATGATAGATCTTGATTAGGAGTATCTTTTTCTAGTACATGTCAAGTATCTATTTTGAAGTCTTGATCGATTTTGGGGGTTGGGAAGGATCAGGTGATGGTTTTGGGTGTGATTTGATTTTCGTCTAGAACATCAAAAATCCTTCAGGATGCTCCAAAATGACTCATCTATATCTATAATGATAGATCTTGATTAGGAGTATCTTTTTCTAGTACATGTCAAGTATCTATTTTGAAGTCTTGATCGATTTTGGGGGTTGGGAAGGATCAGGTGATGGTTTTGGGTGTGATTTGATTTTCGTCTAGAACATCAAAAATCCTTCAGGATGCTCCAAAATGACTCATCTATATCTATAATGATAGATCTTGATTAGGAGTATCTTTTTCTAGTACATGTCAAGTATCTATTTTGAAGTCTTGATCGATTTTGGGGGTTGGGAAGGATCAGGTGATGGTTTTGGGTGTGATTTGATTTTCGTCTAGAACATCAAAAATCCTTCAGGATGCTCCAAAATGACTCATCTATATCTATAATGATAGATCTTGATTAGGAGTATCTTTTTCTAGTACATGTCAAGTATCTATTTTGAAGTCTTGATCGATTTTGGGGGTTGGGAAGGATCAGGTGATGGTTTTGGGTGTGATTTGATTTTCGTCTAGAACATCAAAAATCCTTCAGGATGCTCCAAAATGACTCATCTATATCTATAATGATAGATCTTGATTAGGAGTATCTTTTTCTAGTACATGTCAAGTATCTATTTTGAAGTCTTGATCGATTTTGGGGGTTGGGAAGGATCAGGTGATGGTTTTGGGTGTGATTTGATTTTCGTCTAGAACATCAAAAATCCTTCAGGATGCTCCAAAATGACTCATCTATATCTATAATGATAGATCTTGATTAGGAGTATCTTTTTCTAGTACATGTCAAGTATCTATTTTGAAGTCTTGATCGATTTTGGGGGTTGGGAAGGATCAGGTGATGGTTTTGGGTGTGATTTGATTTTCGTCTAGAACATCAAAAATCCTTCAGGATGCTCCAAAATGACTCATCTATATCTATAATGATAGATCTTGATTAGGAGTATCTTTTTCTAGTACATGTCAAGTATCTATTTTGAAGTCTTGATCGATTTTGGGGGTTGGGAAGGATCAGGTGATGGTTTTGGGTGTGATTTGATTTTCGTCTAGAACATCAAAAATCCTTCAGGATGCTCCAAAATGACTCATCTATATCTATAATGATAGATCTTGATTAGGAGTATCTTTTTCTAGTACATGTCAAGTATCTATTTTGAAGTCTTGATCGATTTTGGGGGTTGGGAAGGATCAGGTGATGGTTTTGGGTGTGATTTGATTTTCGTCTAGAACATCAAAAATCCTTCAGGATGCTCCAAAATGACTCATCTATATCTATAATGATAGATCTTGATTAGGAGTATCTTTTTCTAGTACATGTCAAGTATCTATTTTGAAGTCTTGATCGATTTTGGGGGTTGGGAAGGATCAGGTGATGGTTTTGGGTGTGATTTGATTTTCGTCTAGAACATCAAAAATCCTTCAGGATGCTCCAAAATGACTCATCTATATCTATAATGATAGATCTTGATTAGGAGTATCTTTTTCTAGTACATGTCAAGTATCTATTTTGAAGTCTTGATCGATTTTGGGGGTTGGGAAGGATCAGGTGATGGTTTTGGGTGTGATTTGATTTTCGTCTAGAACATCAAAAATCCTTCAGGATGCTCCAAAATGACTCATCTATATCTATAATGATAGATCTTGATTAGGAGTATCTTTTTCTAGTACATGTCAAGTATCTATTTTGAAGTCTTGATCGAGTTTTGGGGGTTGGGAAGGATCAGGTGATGGTTTTGGGTGTGATTTGATTTTCGTCTAGAACATCAAAAATCCTTCAGGATGCTCCAAAATGACTCATCTATATCTATAATGATAGATCTTGATTAGGAGTATCTTTTTCTAGTACATGTCAAGTATCTATTTTGAAGTCTTGATCGATTTTGGGGGTTGGGAAGGATCAGGTGATGGTTTTGGGTGTGATTTGATTTTCGTCTAGAACATCAAAAATCCTTCAGGATGCTCCAAAATGACTCATCTATATCTATAATGATAGATCTTGATTAGGAGTATCTTTTTCTAGTACATGTCAAGTATCTATTTTGAAGTCTTGATCGATTTTGGGGGTTGGGAAGGATCAGGTGATGGTTTTGGGTGTGATTTGATTTTCGTCTAGAACATCAAAAATCCTTCAGGATGCTCCAAAATGACTCATCTATATCTATAATGATAGATCTTGATTAGGAGTATCTTTTTCTAGTACATGTCAAGTATCTATTTTGAAGTCTTGATCGATTTTGGGGGTTGGAAGGATCAGGTGATGGTTTTGGGTGTGATTTGATTTTCGTCTAGAACATCAAAAATCCTTCAGGATGCTCCAAAATGACTCATCTATATCTATAATGATAGATCTTGATTAGGAGTATCTTTTTCTAGTACATGTCAAGTATCTATTTTGAAGTCTTGATCGATTTTGGGGGTTGGGAAGGATCAGGTGATGGTTTTGGGTGTGATTTGATTTTCGTCTAGAACATCAAAAATCCTTCAGGATGCTCCAAAATGACTCATCTATATCTATAATGATAGATCTTGATTAGGAGTATCTTTTTCTAGTACATGTCAAGTATCTATTTTGAAGTCTTGATCGATTTTGGGGGTTGGGAAGGATCAGGTGATGGTTTTGGGTGTGATTTGATTTTCGTCTAGAACATCAAAAATCCTTCAGGATGCTCCAAAATGACTCATCTATATCTATAATGATAGATCTTGATTAGGAGTATCTTTTTCTAGTACATGTCAAGTATCTATTTTGAAGTCTTGATCGATTTTGGGGATTGGGAAGGATCAGGTGATGGTTTTGGGTGTGATTTGATTTTCGTCTAGAACATCAAAAATCCTTCAGGATGCTCCAAAATGACTCATCTATATCTATAATGATAGATCTTGATTAGG
>NW_026605234.1:0-37436 GCF_945859685.1 Eupeodes corollae
AGCATCCTGAAGGATTTTTGATGTTCTAGACGAAAATCAAATCACACCCAAAACCATCACCTGATCCTTCCCAACCCCCCAAAATCGATCAAGACTTCAAAATAGATACTTGACATGTTACTAGAAAAAAGATACTCCTAATCAAGATCTATCATTATAGATATAGATGAGTCATTTTGGAGCATCCTGAAGGATTTTTGATGTTCTAGACGAAAATCAAATCACACCCAAAACCATCACCTGATCCTTCCCCAACCCCCAAAATCGATCAAGACTTCAAAATAGATACTTGACATGTACTAGAAAAAGATACTCCTAATCAAGATCTATCATTATAGATATAGATGAGTCATTTTGGAGCATCCTGAAGGATTTTTGATGTTCATAGACGAAAATCAAATCACACCCAAAAACCATCACCTGATCCTTCCCAACCCCCAAAATCGATCAAGACTTCAAAATAGATACTTGACATGTACTAGAAAAAGATACTCCTAATCAAGATCTATCATTATAGATATAGATGAGTCATTTTGGAGCATCCTGAAGGATTTTTGATGTTCTAGACGAAAATCAAATCACACCCAAAACCATCACCTGATCCTTCCCAACCCCCAAAATCAATCAAGACTTCAAAATAGATACTTGACATGTACTAGAAAAAGATACTCCTAATCAAGATCTATCATTATAGATATAGATGAGTCATTTTGGAGCATCCTGAAGGATTTTTGATGTTCTAGACGAAAATCAAATCACACCCAAAACCATCACCTGATCCTTCCCAACCCCCAAAATCGATCAAGACTTTAAAATAGATACTTGACATGTACTAGAAAAAGATACTCCTAATCAAGATCTATCATTATAGATATAGATGAGTCATTTTGGAGCAATCCTGAAGGATTTTTGATGTTCTAGACGAAAATCAAATCACACCCAAAACCATCACCTGATCCTTCCCAACCCCCCAAAATCGATCAAGACTTCAAAATAGATACTTGACATGTACTAGAAAAAGATACTCCTAATCAAGATCTATCATTATAGATATAGATGAGTCATTTTGGAGCATCCTGAAGGATTTTTTGATGTTCTAGACGAAAATCAAATCACACCCAAAACCATCACCTGATCCTTCCCAACCCCCAAAATCGATCAAGACTTCAAAATAGATACTTGACATGTACTAAAAAAAAGATACTCCTAATCAAGATCTATCATTATAGATATAGATGAGTCATTTTGGAGCATCCTGAAGGATTTTTGATGTTCTAGACGAAAATCAAATCACACCCAAAACCATCACCTGATCCTTCCCAACCCCCAAAATCGATCAAGACTTCAAAATAGATACTTGACATGTACTAGAAAAAGATACTCCTAATCAAGATCTATCATTATAGATATAGATGAATCATTTTGGAGCATCCTGAAGGATTTTTGATGTTCTAGACGAAAATCAAATCACACCCAAAACCATCACCTGATCCTTCCCAACCCCCAAAATCGATCAAGACTTCAAAACAGATACTTGACATGTACTAGAAAAAGGTACTCCTAATCAAGATCTATCATTATAGATATAGATGAGTCATTTTGGAGCATCCTGAAGGATTTTTGGATGTTCTAGACGAAAATCAAATCACACCCAAAACCATCACCTGATCCTTCCCAACCCCCAAAATCGATCAAGACTTCAAAATAGATACTTGACATGTACTAGAAAAAGATACTCCTAATCAAGATCTATCATTATAGATATAGATGAGTCATTTTGGAGCATCCTGAAGGATTTTTGATGTTCTAGACGAAAATCAAATCACACCCAAAACCATCACCTGATCCTTCCCAACCCCCAAAATCGATCAAGACTTCAAAATAGATACTTGACATGTACTAGAAAAAGATACTCCTAATCAAGATCTATCATTATAGATATAGATGAGTCATTTTGGAGCATCCTGAAGGATTTTTGATGTTCTAGACGAAAATCAAATCACACCCAAAACCATCACCTGATCCTTCCCAACCCCCAAAATCGATCAAGACTTCAAAATAGATACTTGACATGTACTAGAAAAAGATACTCCTAATCAAGATCTATCATTATAGATATAGATGAGTCATTTTGGAGCATCCTGAAGGATTTTTGATGTTCTAGACGAAAATCAAATCACACCCAAAACCATCACCTGATCCTTCCCAACCCCCCAAAATCGATCATGACTTCAAAATAGATACTTGACATGTACTAGAAAACGATACTCCTAATCAAGATCTATCATTATAGATATAGATGAGTCATTTTGGAGCATCCTGAAGGATTTTTGATGTTCTAGACGAAAATCAAATCACACCCAAAACCATCACCTGATCCTTCCCAACCCCCAAAATCGATCAAGACTTCAAAATAGATACTTGACATGTACTAGAAAAAGATACTCCTAATCAAGGTCTATCATTATAGATATAGATGAGTCATTTTGGAGCATCCTGAAGGATTTTTGATGTTCTAGACGAAAATCAAATCACACCCAAAACCATCACCTGATCCTTCCCACCCCCCAAAATCGATCAAGACTTCAAAATAGATACTTGACATGTACTAGAAAAAGATACTCCTAATCAAGATCTATCATTATAGATATAGATGAGTCATTTTGGAGCATCCTGAAGGATTTTTGATGTTCTAGACGAAAATCAAATCACACCCAAAACCATCACCTGATCCTTCCCAACCCCCCAAAATCGATCAAGACTTCAAAATAGATACTTGACATGTACTAGAAAAAGATATTCCTAATCAAGATCTATCATTATAGATATAGATGAGTCATTTTGGAGCATCCTGAAGGATTTTGATGTTCTAGACGAAATCAAATCACACCCCAAAACCATCACCTGATCCTTCCCAACCCCCAAAATCGATCAAGACTTCAAAATAGATACTTGACATGTACTAGAAAAAAGATACTCCTAATCAAGATCTATCATTATAGATATAGATGAGTCATTTTGGAGCATCCTGAAGGATTTTTGATGTTCTAGACGAAAATCAAATCACACCCAAAACCATCACCTGATCCTTCCCAACCCCCCAAAATCGATCAAGACTTCAAAATAGATACTTGACATGTACTAAAAAAAAGATACTCCTAATCAAGATCTATCATTATAGATATAGATGAGTCATTTTGGAGCATCCTGAAGGATTTTTGATGTTCTAGACGAAAATCAAATCACACCCAAAACCATCACCTGATCCTTCCCCAACCCCCAAAATCGATCAAGACTTCAAAATAGATACTTGACATGTACTAGAAAAAGATACTCCTAATCAAGATCTATCATTATAGATATAGATGAGTCATTTTGGAGCATCCTGAAGGATTTTTGATGTTCTAGACGAAAATCAAATCACACCCAAAACCATCACCTGATCCTTCCCAACCCCCAAAATCGATCAAGACTTCAAAATAGATACTTGACATGTACTAGAAAAAAGATACTCCTAATCAAGATCTATCATTATAGATAATAGATGAGTCATTTTGGAGCATCCTGAAGGATTTTTGATGTTCTAGACGAAAATCAAAATCACACCCAAAACCATCACCTGATCCTTCCCAACCCCCAAAATCGATCAAGACTTCAAAATAGATACTTGACATGTACTAGAAAAAGATACTCCTAATCAAGATCTATCATTATAGATATAGATGAGTCATTTTGGAGCATCCTGAAGGATTTTTGATTGTTCTAGACGAAAATCAAATCACACCCAAAACCATCACCTGATCCTTCCCAACCCCCAAAATCGATCAAGACTTCAAAAATAGATACTTGACATGTACTAGAAAAAGATACTCCTAATCAAGATCTATCATTATAGATATAGATGAGTCATTTTGGAGCATCCTGAAGGATTTTTGATGTTCTAGACGAAAATCAAATCACACCCAAAACCATCACCTGATCCTTCCCAACCCCCAAAATCGATCAAGTCTTCAAAATAGATACTTGACATGTACTAGAAAAAGATACTCCTAATCAAGATCTATCATTATAGATATAGATGAGTCATTTTGGAGCATCCTGAAGGATTTTTGATGTTCTAGACGAAAATCAAAATCACACCCAAAACCATCACCTGATCCTTCCCAACCCCCAAAATCGATCAAGACTTCAAAATAGATACTTGACATGTACTAGAAAAAGATACTCCTAATCAAGATCTATCATTATAGATATAGATGAGTCATTTTGGAGCATCCTGAAGGATTTTTGATGTTCTAGACGAAAATCAAATCACACCCAAAACCATCACCTGATCCTTCCCAACCCCCAAAATCGATCAAGACTTCAAAATAGATACTTGACATGTACTAGAAAAAGATACTCCTAATCAAGATCTATCATTATAGATATAGATGAGTCATTTTGGAGCATCCTGAAGGATTTTTGATGTTCTAGGACGAAAATCAAATCACACCCAAAACCATCACCTGATCCTTCCCAACCCCCAAAATCGATCAAGGACTTCAAAATAGATACTTGACATGTACTAGAAAAAGATACTCCTAATCAAGATCTATCATTATAGATATAGATGAGTCATTTTGGAGCATCCTGAAGGATTTTTGATGTTCTAGACGAAAATCAAATCACACCCAAAACCATCACCTGATCCTTCCCAACCCCCAAAATCGATCAAGACTTCAAAATAGATACTTGACATGTACTAGAAAAAAGATACTCCTAATCAAGATCTATCATTATAGATATAGATGAGTCATTTTGGAGCATCCTGAAGGATTTTTGATGTTCTAAGACGAAAATCAAATCACACCCAAAACCCATCACCTGATCCTTCCCAACCCCCAAAATCAATCAAGACTTCAAAATAGATACTTGACATGTACTAGAAAAAGATACTCCTAATCAAGATCTATCATTATAGATATAGATGAGTCATTTTGGAGCATCCTGAAGGATTTTTGATGTTTCTAGACGAAAATCAAATCACACCCAAAAACCATCACCTGATCCTTCCCAACCCCCAAAAATCGATCAAGACTTCAAAATAGATACTTGACATGTACTAGAAAAAGATACTCCTAATCAAGATCTATCATTATAGATATAGATGAGTCATTTGTGGAGCATCCTGAAGGATTTTTGATGTTCTAGACGAAAATCAAATCACACCCAAAACCATCACCTGATCCTTCCCAACCCCCAAAATCGATCAAGACTTTTAAAATAGATACTTGACATGTACTAGAAAAAGATACTCCTAATCAAGATCTATCATTATAGATATAGATGAGTCATTTTGGAGCATCCTGAAGGATTTTTGATGTTCTAGACAAAAATCAAATCACACCCAAAACCATCACCTGATCCTTCCCAACCCCCAAAATCGATCAAGACTTCAAAATAGATACTTGACATGTACTAGAAAAAGATACTCCTAATCAAGATCTATCATTATAGATATAGATGAGTCATTTTGGAGCATCCTGAAGGATTTTTTGATGTTCTAGACGAAAATCAAATCACACCCAAAACCATCACCTGATCCTTCCCAACCCCCAAAATCGATCAAGACTTCAAAATAGATACTTGACATGTACTAAAAAAAAGATACTCCTAATCAAGATCTATCATTATAGATATAGATGAGTCATTTTGGAGCATCCTGAAGGATTTTTGATGTTCTAGACGAAAATCAAATCACACCCAAAACCATCACCTGATCCTTCCCCAACCCCCAAAATCGATCAAGACTTCAAAATAGATACTTGACATGTACTAGAAAAAGATACTCCTAATCAAGATCTATCATTATAGATATAGATGAATCATTTTGGAGCATCCTGAAGGATTTTTGATGTTCTAGACGAAAATCAAATCACACCCAAAACCATCACCTGATCCTTCCCAACCCCCAAAATCGATCAAGACTTCAAAATAGATACTTGACATGTACTAGAAAAAGGTACTCCTAATCAAGATCTATCATTATAGATATAGATGAGTCATTTTGGAGCATCCTGAAGGATTTTTGATGTTCTAGACGAAAATCAAATCACACCCAAAACCATCACCTGATCCTTCCCAACCCCCCAAAATCGATCAAGACTTCAAAATAGATACTTGACATGTACTAGAAAAAGATACTCCTAATCAAGATCTATCATTATAGATATAGATGAGTCATTTTGGAGCATCCTGAAGGATTTTTGATGTTCTAGACGAAAATCAAATCACACCCAAAACCATCACCTGATCCTTCCCAACCCCCAAAATCGATCAAGACTTCAAAATAGATACTTGACATGTACTAGAAAAAGATACTCCTAATCAAGATCTATCATTATAGATATAGATGAGTCATTTTGGAGCATCCTGAAGGATTTTTGATGTTCTAGACGAAAATCAAATCACACCCAAAACCATCACCTGATCCTTCCCAACCCCCAAAATCGATCAAGACTTCAAAATAGATACTTGACATGTACTAGAAAAAGATACTCCTAATCAAGATCTATCATTATAGATATAGATGAGTCATTTTGGAGCATCCTGAAGGATTTTTGATGTTCTAGACGAAAATCAAATCACACCCAAAACCATCACCTGATCCTTCCCAACCCCCAAAATCGATCAAGACTTCAAAATAGATACTTGACATGTACTAGAAAACGATACTCCTAATCAAGATCTATCATTATAGATATAGATGAGTCATTTTGGAGCATCCTGAAGGATTTTTGATGCTCTAGACGAAAATCAAATCACACCCAAAACCATCACCTGATCCTTCCCAACCCCCAAAATCGATCAAGACTTCAAAATAGATACTTGACATGTACTAGAAAAAGATACTCCTAATCAAGATCTATCATTATAGATATAGATGAGTCATTTTGGAGCATCCTGAAGGATTTTTGATGTTCTAGACGAAAATCAAATCACACCCAAAACCATCACCTGCTCCTTCCCAACCCCCAAAATCGATCAAGACTTCAAAATAGATACTTGACATGTACTTAGGAAAAGATACTCCTAATCAAGATCTATCATTATAGATATAGATGAGTCATTTTGGAGCATCCTGAAGGATTTTTGATGTTCTAGACGAAAATCAAATCACACCCAAAACCATCACCTGATCCTTCCCAACCCCCAAAATCGATCAAGACTTCAAAATAGATACTTGACATGTACTAGAAAAAGATACTCCTAATCAAGATCTATCATTATAGATATAGATGAGTCATTTTGGAGCATCCTGAAGGATTTTTGATGTTCTAGACGAAAATCAAATCACACCCAAAACCATCACCTGATCCTTCCCAACCCCCAAAATCGATCAAGACTTCAAAATAGATACTTGACATGTACTAGAAAAAGATACTCCTAATCCAGATCTATCATTATAGATATAGATGAGTCATTTTGGAGCATCCTGAAGGATTTTTTGATGTTCTAGACGAAAATCAAATCACACCCAAAACCATCACCTGATCCTTCCCAACCCCCAAAATCGATCAAGACTTCAAAATAGATACTTGACATGTACTAGAAAAAGATACTCCTAATCAAGATCTATCATTATAGATATAGATGAGTCATTTTGGAGCATCCTGAAGGATTTTTGATGTTCTAGACGAAAATCAAATCACACCCAAAACCATCACCTGATCCTTCCCAACCCCCAAAATCGATCAAGACTTCAAAATAGATACTTGACATGTACTAGAAAAAGATACTCCTAATCAAGATCTATCATTATAGATATAGATGAGTCATTTTGGAGCATCCTGAAGGATTTTTGATGTTCTAGACGAAAATCAAATCACACCCAAAACCATCACCTGATCCTTCCCAACCCCCCAAAATCGATCAAGACTTCAAAATAGATACTTGACATGTACAAGGAAAAGATACTCCTAATCAAGATCTATCATTATAGATATAGATGAGTCATTTTGGAGCATCCTGAAGGATTTTTGATGTTCTAGACGAAAATCAAATCACACCCCAAAACCATCACCTGATCCTTCCCAACCCCCAAAATCGATCAAGACTTCAAAATAGATACTTGACATGTACTAGAAAAAGATACTCCTAATCAAGATCTATCATTATAGATATAGATGAGTCATTTTGGAGCATCCTGAAGGATTTTTGATGTTCTAGACGAAAATCAAATCACACCCAAAACCATCACCTGATCCTTCCCAACCCCCAAAATCGATCAAGACTTCAAAATAGATACTTGACATGTACTAGAAAAAGATACTCCTAATCAAGATCTATCATTATAGATATAGATGAGTCATTTTGGAGCATCCTGAAGGATTTTTGATGTTCTAGACGAAAATCAAATCACACCCAAAACCATCACCTGATCCTTCCCAACCCCCAAAATCGATCAAGACTTCAAAATAGATACTTGACATGTACTAGAAAAAGATACTCCTAATCAAGATCTATCATTATAGATATAGATGAGTCATTTTGGAGCATCCTGAAGGATTTTTGATGTTCTAGACGAAAATCAAATCACACCCAAAACCATCACCTGATCCTTCCCAACCCCCAAAATCGATCAAGACTTCAAAATAGATTCTTGACATGTACTAGAAAAAGATACTCCTAATCAAGATCTATCATTATAGATATAGATGAGTCATTTTGGAGCATCCTGAAGGATTTTTGATGTTCTAGACGAAAATCAAATCACACCCAAAACCATCACCTGATCCTTCCCAACCCCCAAAATCGATCAAGACTTCAAAATAGATACTTGACATGTACTAGAAAAAGATACTCCTAATCAAGATCTATCATTATAGATATAGATGAGTCATTTTGAAGCATCCTGAAGGATTTTTGATGTTCTAGACGAAAATCAAATCACACCCAAAACCATCACCTGATCCTTCCCAACCCCCAAAATCGATCAAGACTTCAAAATAGATACTTGACATGTACTAGAAAAAGATACTCCTAATCAAGATCTATCATTATAGATATAGATGAGTCATTTTGGAGCATCCTGAAGGATTTTTGATGTTCTAGACGAAAATCAAATCACACCCAAAACCATCACCTGATCCTTCCCAACCCCCAAAATCGATCAAGACTTCAAAATAGATACTTGACATGTACTAGAAAAAAGATACTCCTAATCAAGATCTATCATTATAGATATAGATGAGTCATTTTGGAGCATCCTGAAGGATTTTTGATGTTCTAGACGAAAATCAAATCACACCCAAAACCATCACCTGATCCTTCCCAACCCCCAAAAATCGATCAAGACTTCAAAATAGATACTTGACATGTACAAGAAAAAGATACTCCTAATCAAGATCTATCATTATAGATATAGATGAGTCATTTTGGAGCATCCTGAAGGATTTTTGATGTTCTAGACGAAAATCAAATCACACCCAAAACCATCACCTGATCCTTCCCAACCCCCAAAATCGATCAAGACCTTCAAAATAGATACTTGACATGTACTAGAAAAAGATACTCCTAATCAAGATCTATCATTATAGATATAGATGAGTCATTTTTGGAGCATCCTGAAGGATTTTTGATGTTCTAGACGAAAATCAAATCACACCCAAAACCATCACCTGATCCTTCCCAACCCCCAAAATCGATCAAGACTTCAAAATAGATACTTGACATGTACTAGAAAAAGATACTCCTAATCAAGATCTATCATTATAGATATAGATGAGTCATTTTTGGAGCATCCTGAAGGATTTTTGATGTTCTAGACGAAAATCAAATCACACCCAAAACCATCACCTGATCCTTCCCCAACCCCCAAAATCGATCAAGACTTCAAAATAGATTCTTGACATGTACTAGAAAAAGATACTCCTAATCAAGATCTATCATTATAGATATAGATGAGTCCATTTTGGAGCATCCTGAAGGATTTTTGATGTTCTAGACGAAAATCAAATCACACCCAAAACCATCACCTGATCCTTCCCAACCCCCAAAATCGATCAAGACTTCAAAATAGATACTTGACATGTACTAGAAAAAGATACTCCTAATCAAGATCTATCATTATAGATATAGATGAGTCATTTTGGAGCATCCTGAAGGATTTTTTGATGTTCTAGACGAAAATCAAATCACACCCAAAACCATCACCTGATCCTTCCCAACCCCCAAAATCGATCAAGACTTCAAAATAGATACTTGACATGTACTAGAAAAAGATACTCCTAATCAAGATCTATCATTATAGATATAGATGAGTCATTTTGGAGCATCCTGAAGGATTTTTGATGTTCTAGACGAAAATCAAATCACACCCAAAACCATCACCTGATCCTTCCCAACCCCCAAAATCGATCAAGACTTCAAAATAGATACTTGACATGTACTAGAAAAAGATACTCCTAATCAAGATCTATCATTATAGATATAGATGAGTCCATTTTGGAGCATCCTGAAGGATTTTTGATGTTCTAGACGAAAATCAAATCACACCCAAAACCATCACCTGATCCTTCCCAACCCCCAAAATCGATCAAGACTTCAAAATAGATACTTGACATGTACTAGAAAAAGATACTCCTAATCAAGATCTATCATTATAGATATAGATGAGTCATTTTGGAGCATCCTGAAGGATTTTTGATGTTCTAGACGAAAATCAAATCACACCCAAAACCATCACCTGATCCTTCCCAACCCCCAAAATCGATCAAGACTTCAAAATAGATACTTGACATGTACTAGAAAAAGATACTCCTAATCAAGATCTATCATTATAGATATAGATGAGTCATTTTGGAGCATCCTGAAGGATTTTTGATGTTCTAGACGAAAATCAAATCACACCCAAAACCATCACCTGATCCTTCCCAACCCCCAAAATCGATCAAGACTTCAAAATAGATACTTGACATGTACTAGAAAAAGATACTCCTAATCAAGATCTATCATTATAGATATAGATGAATCATTTTGGAGCATCCTGAAGGATTTTTGATGTTCTAGACGAAAATCAAATCACACCCAAAACCATCACCTGATCCTTCCCAACCCCCAAAATCGATCAAGACTTCAAAATAGATACTTGACATGTACTAGAAAAAGATACTCCTAATCAAGATCTATCATTATAGATATAGATGAGTCATTTTGGAGCATCCTGAAGGATTTTTGATGTTCTAGACGAAAATCAAATCACACCCAAAACCATCACCTGATCCTTCCCAACCCCCAAAATCGATCAATACTTCAAAATAGATACTTGACATGTACTAGAAAAAGATACTCCTAATTAAGATCTATCATTATAGATATAGATGAGTCATTTTGGAGCATCCTGAAGGATTTTTGATGTTCTAGACGAAAATCAAATCACACCCAAAACCATCACCTGATCCTTCCCAACCCCCAAAATCGATCAAGACTTCAAAATAGATACTTGACATGTACTAGAAAAAGATACTCCCAATCAAGATCTATCATTATAGATATAGATGAGTCATTTTGGAGCATCCTGAAGGATTTTTGATGTTCTAGACGAAAATCAAATCACACCCAAAACCATCACCTGATCCTTCCCAACCCCCAAAATCGATCAAGACTTCAAAATAGATACTTGACATGTACTAGAAAAAGATACTCCTAATCAAGATCTATCATTATAGATATAGATGAGTCATTTTGGAGCATCCTGAAGGATTTTTGATGTTCTAGACGAAAATCAAATCACACCCAAAACCATCACCTGATCCTTCCCAACCCCCAAAATCGATCAAGACTTCAAAATAGATACTTGACATGTACCAGAAAAAGATACTCCTAATCAAGATCTATCATTATAGATATAGATGAGTAATTTTGGAGCATCCTGAAGGATTTTTGATGTTCTAGACGAAAATCAAATCACACCCAAAACCATCACCTGATCCTTCCCAACCCCCAAAATCGATCAAGACTTCAAAATAGATACTTGACATGTACTAGAAAAAGATACTCCTAATCAAGATCTATCATTATAGATATAGATGAGTCATTTTGGAGCATCCTGAAGGATTTTTGATGTTCTAGACGAAAATCAAATCACACCCAAAACCATCACCTGATCCTTCCCAACCCCCAAAATCGATCAAGACTTCAAAATAGATACTTGACATGTACTAGAAAAAGATACTCCTAATCAAGATCTATCATTATAGATATAGATGAGTCATTTTGGAGCATCCTGAAGGATTTTTGATGTTCTAGACGAAAATCAAATCACACCCAAAACCATCACCTGATCCTTCCCAACCCCCAAAATCGATCAAGACTTCAAAATAGATACTTGACACGTACTAGAAAAAGATACTCCTAATCAAGATCTATCATTATAGATATAGATGAGTCATTTTGGAGCATCCTGAAGGATTTTTGATGTTCTAGACGAAAATAAAATCACACCCAAAACCATCACCTGATCCTTCCCAACCCCCAAAATCGATCAAGACTTCAAAATAGATACTGGACATGTACTAGAAAAAGATACTCCTAATCAAGATCTATCATTATAGATATAGATGAGTCATTTTGGAGCATCCTGAAGGATTTTTGATGTTCTAGACGAAAATCAAATCACACCCAAAACCATCACCTGATCCTTCCCAACCCCCAAAATCGATCAAGACTTCAAAATAGATACTTGACATGTACTAGAAAAAGATACTCCTAATCAAGATCTATCATTATAGATATAGATGAGTCATTTTGGAGCATCCTGAAGGATTTTTGATGTTCTAGACGAAAATCAAATCACACCCAAAACCATCACCTGATCCTTCCCAACCCCCAAAATCGATCAAGACTTCAAAATAGATACTTGACATGTACTAGAAAAAGATACTCCTAATCAAGATCTATCATTATAGATATAGATGAGTCATTTTGGAGCATCCTGAAGGATTTTTGATGTTCTAGACGAAAATCAAATCACACCCAAAACCATCACCTGATCCTTCCCAACCCCCAAAATCGATCAAGACTTCAAAATAGATACTTGACATGTACTAGAAAAAGATACTCCTAATCAAGATCTATCATTATAGATATAGATGAGTCATTTTGGAGCATCCTGAAGGATTTTTGATGTTCTAGACGAAAATCAAATCACACCCAAAACCATCACCTGATCCTTCCCAACCCCCAAAATCGATCAAGACTTCAAAATAGATACTTGACATGTACTAGAAAAAGATACTCCTAATCAAGATCTATCATTATAGATATAGATGAGTCATTTTGGAGCATCCTGAAGGATTTTTGATGTTCTAGACGAAAATCAAATCACACCCAAAACCATCACCTGATCCTTCCCAACCCCCAAAATCGATCAAGACTTCAAAATAGATACTTGACATGTACTAGAAAAAGATACTCCTAATCAAGATCTATCATTATAGATATAGATGAGTCATTTTGGAGCATCCTGAAGGATTTTTGATGTTCTAGACGAAAATCAAATCACACCCAAAACCATCACCTGATCCTTCCCAACCCCCAAAATCGATCAAGACTTCAAAATAGATACTTGACATGTACTAGAAAAAGATACTCCTAATCAAGATCTATCATTATAGATATAGATGAGTCATTTTGGAGCATCCTGAAGGATTTTTGATGTTCTAGACGAAAATCAAATCACACCCAAAACCATCACCTGATCCTTCCCAACCCCCAAAATCGATCAAGACTTCAAAATAGATACTTGACATGTACTAGAAAAAGATACTCCTAATCAAGATCTATCATTATAGATATAGATGAGTCATTTTGGAGCATCCTGAAGGATTTTTGATGTTCTAGACGAAAATCAAATCACACCCAAAACCATCACCTGATCCTTCCCAACCCCCAAAATCGATCAAGACTTCAAAATAGATACTTGACATGTACTAGAAAAAGATACTCCTAATCAAGATCTATCATTATAGATATAGATGAGTCATTTTGGAGCATCCTGAAGGATTTTTGATGTTCTAGACGAAAATCAAATCACACCCAAAACCATCACCTGATCCTTCCCAACCCCCAAAATCGATCAAGACTTCAAAATAGATACTTGACATGTACTAGAAAAAGATACTCCTAATCAAGATCTATCATTATAGATATAGATGAGTCATTTTGGAGCATCCTGAAGGATTTTTGATGTTCTAGACGAAAATCAAATCACACCCAAAACCATCACCTGATCCTTCCCAACCCCCAAAATCGATCAAGACTTCAAAATAGATACTTGACATGTACAAGAAAAAGATACTCCTAATCAAGATCTATCATTATAGATATAGATGAGTCATTTTGGAGCATCCTGAAGGATTTTTGAATCAAATCACACCCAAAACCATCACCTGATCCTTCCCAACCCCCAAAATCGATCAAGACTTCAAAATAGATACTTGACATGTACTAGAAAAAGATACTCCTAATCAAGATCTATCATTATAGATATAGATGAGTCATTTTGGAGCATCCTGAAGGATTTTTGATGTTCTAGACGAAAATCAAATCACACCCAAAACCATCACCTGATCCTTCCCAACCCCCAAAATCGATCAAGACTTCAAAATAGATACTTGACATGTACTAGAAAAAGATACTCCTAATCAAGATCTATCATTATAGATATAGATGAGTCATTTTGGAGCATCCTGAAGGATTTTTGAATCAAATCACACCCAAAACCATCACCTGATCCTTCCCAACCCCCAAAATCGATCAAGACTTCAAAATAGATACTTGACATGTACTAGAAAAAGATACTCCTAATCAAGATCTATCATTATAGATATAGATGAGTCAATTTGGAGCATCCTGAAGGATTTTTGATGTTCTAGACGAAAATCAAATCACACCCAAAACCATCACCTGATCCTTCCCAACCCCCAAAATCGATCAAGACTTCAAAATAGATACTTGACATGTACTAGAAAAAGATACTCCTAATCAAGATCTATCATTATAGATATAGATGAGTCATTTTGGAGCATCCTGAAGGATTTTTGATGTTCTAGACGAAAATCAAATCACACCCAAAACCATCACCTGATCCTTCCCAACCCCCAAAATCGATCAAGACTTCAAAATAGATACTTGACATGTACTAGAAAAAGATACTCCTAATCGAGATCTATCATTATAGATATAGATGAGTCATTTTGGAACATCCTGAAGGATTTTTGATGTTCTAGACGAAAATCAAATCACACCCAAAACCATCACCTGATCCTTCCCAACCCCCAAAATCGATCAAGACTTCAAAATAGATACTTGACATGTACTAGAAAAAGATACTCCTAATCAAGATCTATCATTATAGATATAGATGAGTCATTTTGGAGCATCCTGAAGGATTTTTGATGTTCTAGACGAAAATCAAATCACACCCAAAACCATCACCTGATCCTTCCCAACCCCCAAAATCGATCAAGACTTCAAAATAGATACTTGACATGTACTAGAAAAAGATACTCCTAATCAAGATCTATCATTATAGATATAGATGAATCATTTTGGAGCATCCTGAAGGATTTTTGATGTTCTAGACGAAAATCAAATCACACCCAAAACCATCACCTGATCCTTCCCAACCCCCAAAATCGATCAAGACTTCAAAATAGATACTTGACATGTACTAGAAAAAGATACTCCTAATCAAGATCTATCATTATAGATATAGATGAGTCATTTTGGAGCATCCTGAAGGATTTTTGATGTTCTAGACGAAAATCAAATCACACCCAAAACCATCACCTGATCCTTCCCAACCCCCAAAATCGATCAAGACTTCAAAATAGATACTTGACATGTACTAGAAAAAGATACTCCTAATCAAGATCTATCATTATAGATATAGATGAGTCATTTTGGACCATCCTGAAGGATTTTTGATGTTCTAGACAAAAATCAAATCACACCCAAAACCATCACCTGATCCTTCCCAACCCCCAAAATCGATCAAGACTTCAAAATAGATACTTGACATGTACTAGAAAAAGATACTCCTAATCAAGATCTATCATTATAGATATAGATGAGTCATTTTGGAGCATCCTGAAGGATTTTTGATGTTCTAGACGAAAATCAAATCACACCCAAAACCATCACCTGATCCTTCCCAACCCCCAAAATCGATCAAGACTTCAAAATAGATACTTGACATGTACTAGAAAAAGATACTCCTAATCAAGATCTATCATTATAGATATAGATGAGTCATTTTGGAGCATCCTGAAGGATTTTTGATGTTCTAGACGAAAATCAAATCACACCCAAAACCATCACCTGATCCTTCCCAACCCCCAAAATCGATCAAGACTTCAAAATAGATACTTGACATGTACTAGAAAAAGATACTCCTAATCAAGATCTATCATTATAGATATAGATGAGTCATTTTGGAGCATCCTGAAGGATTTTTGATGTTCTAGACGAAAATCAAATCACACCCAAAACCATCACCTGATCCTTCCCAACCCCCAAAATCGATCAAGACTTCAAAATAGATACTTGACATGTACTAGAAAAAGATACTCCTAATCAAAATCTATCATTATAGATATAGATGAGTCATTTTGGAGCATCCTGAAGGATTTTTGATGTTCTAGACGAAAATCAAATCACACCCAAAACCATCACCTGATCCTTCCCAACCCCCAAAATCGATCAAGACTTCAAAATAGATACTTGACATGTACTAGAAAAAGATACTCCTAATCAAGATCTATCATTATAGATATAGATGAGTCATTTTGGAGCATCCTGAAGGATTTTTGATGTTCTAGACGAAAATCAAATCACACCCAAAACCATCACCTGATCCTTCCCAACCCCCAAAATCGATCAAGACTTCAAAATAGATACTTGACATGTACTAGAAAAAGATACTCCTAATCAAGATCTATCATTATAGATATAGATGAGTCATTTTGGAGCATCCTGAAGGATTTTTGATGTTCTAGACGAAAATCAAATCACACCCAAAACCATCACCTGATCCTTCCCAACCCCCAAAATCGATCAAGACTTCAAAATAGATACTTGACATGTACTAGAAAAAGATACTCCTAATCAAAATCTATCATTATAGATATAGATGAATCATTTTGGAGCATCCTGAAGGATTTTTGATGTTCTAGACGAAAATCAAATCACACCCAAAACCATCACCTGATCCTTCCCAACCCCCAAAATCGATCAAGACTTCAAAATAGATACTTGACATGTACTAGAAAAAGATACTCCTAATCAAGATCTATCATTATAGATATAGATGAGTCATTTTGGAGCATCCTGAAGGATTTTTGATGTTCTAGACGAAAATCAAATCACACCCAAAACCATCACCTGATCCTTCCCAACCCCCAAAATCGATCAATACTTCAAAATAGATACTTGACATGTACTAGAAAAAGATACTCCTAATTAAGATCTATCATTATAGATATAGATGAGTCATTTTGGAGCATCCTGAAGGATTTTTGATGTTCTAGACGAAAATCAAATCACACCCAAAACCATCACCTGATCCTTCCCAACCCCCAAAATCGATCAAGACTTCAAAATAGATACTTGACATGTACTAGAAAAAGATACTCCCAATCAAGATCTATCATTATAGATATAGATGAGTCATTTTGGAGCATCCTGAAGGATTTTTGATGTTCTAGACGAAAATCAAATCACACCCAAAACCATCACCTGATCCTTCCCAACCCCCAAAATCGATCAAGACTTCAAAATAGATACTTGACATGTACTAGAAAAAGATACTCCTAATCAAGATCTATCATTATAGATATAGATGAGTCATTTTGGAGCATCCTGAAGGATTTTTGATGTTCTAGACGAAAATCAAATCACACCCAAAACCATCACCTGATCCTTCCCAACCCCCAAAATCGATCAAGACTTCAAAATAGATACTTGACATGTACCAGAAAAAGATACTCCTAATCAAGATCTATCATTATAGATATAGATGAGTAATTTTGGAGCATCCTGAAGGATTTTTGATGTTCTAGACGAAAATCAAATCACACCCAAAACCATCACCTGATCCTTCCCAACCCCCAAAATCGATCAAGACTTCAAAATAGATACTTGACATGTACTAGAAAAAGATACTCCTAATCAAGATCTATCATTATAGATATAGATGAGTCATTTTGGAGCATCCTGAAGGATTTTTGATGTTCTAGACGAAAATCAAATCACACCCAAAACCATCACCTGATCCTTCCCAACCCCCAAAATCGATCAAGACTTCAAAATAGATACTTGACATGTACTAGAAAAAGATACTCCTAATCAAGATCTATCATTATAGATATAGATGAGTCATTTTGGAGCATCCTGAAGGATTTTTGATGTTCTAGACGAAAATCAAATCACACCCAAAACCATCACCTGATCCTTCCCAACCCCCAAAATCGATCAAGACTTCAAAATAGATACTTGACACGTACTAGAAAAAGATACTCCTAATCAAGATCTATCATTATAGATATAGATGAGTCATTTTGGAGCATCCTGAAGGATTTTTGATGTTCTAGACGAAAATAAAATCACACCCAAAACCATCACCTGATCCTTCCCAACCCCCAAAATCGATCAAGACTTCAAAATAGATACTGGACATGTACTAGAAAAAGATACTCCTAATCAAGATCTATCATTATAGATATAGATGAGTCATTTTGGAGCATCCTGAAGGATTTTTGATGTTCTAGACGAAAATCAAATCACACCCAAAACCATCACCTGATCCTTCCCAACCCCCAAAATCGATCAAGACTTCAAAATAGATACTTGACATGTACTAGAAAAAGATACTCCTAATCAAGATCTATCATTATAGATATAGATGAGTCATTTTGGAGCATCCTGAAGGATTTTTGATGTTCTAGACGAAAATCAAATCACACCCAAAACCATCACCTGATCCTTCCCAACCCCCAAAATCGATCAAGACTTCAAAATAGATACTTGACATGTACTAGAAAAAGATACTCCTAATCAAGATCTATCATTATAGATATAGATGAGTCATTTTGGAGCATCCTGAAGGATTTTTGATGTTCTAGACGAAAATCAAATCACACCCAAAACCATCACCTGATCCTTCCCAACCCCCAAAATCGATCAAGACTTCAAAATAGATACTTGACATGTACTAGAAAAAGATACTCCTAATCAAGATCTATCATTATAGATATAGATGAGTCATTTTGGAGCATCCTGAAGGATTTTTGATGTTCTAGACGAAAATCAAATCACACCCAAAACCATCACCTGATCCTTCCCAACCCCCAAAATCGATCAAGACTTCAAAATAGATACTTGACATGTACTAGAAAAAGATACTCCTAATCAAGATCTATCATTATAGATATAGATGAGTCATTTTGGAGCATCCTGAAGGATTTTTGATGTTCTAGACGAAAATCAAATCACACCCAAAACCATCACCTGATCCTTCCCAACCCCCAAAATCGATCAAGACTTCAAAATAGATACTTGACATGTACTAGAAAAAGATACTCCTAATCAAGATCTATCATTATAGATATAGATGAGTCATTTTGGAGCATCCTGAAGGATTTTTGATGTTCTAGACGAAAATCAAATCACACCCAAACCATCACCTGATCCTTCCCAACCCCCAAAATCGATCAAGACTTCAAAATAGATACTTGACATGTACTAGAAAAAGATACTCCTAATCAAGATCTATCATTATAGATATAGATGAGTCATTTTGGAGCATCCTGAAGGATTTTTGATGTTCTAGACGAAGATCAAATCACACCCAAAACCATCACCTGATCCTTCCCAACCCCCAAAATCGATCAAGACTTCAAAATAGATACTTGACATGTACTAGAAAAAGATACTCCTAATCAAGATCTATCATTATAGATATAGATGAGTCATTTTGGAGCATCCTGAAGGATTTTTGATGTTCTAGACGAAAATCAAATCACACCCAAAACCATCACCTGATCCTTCCCAACCCCCAAAATCGATCAAGACTTCAAAATAGATACTTGACATGTACTAGAAAAAGATACTCCTAATCAAGATCTATCATTATAGATATAGATGAGTCATTTTGGAGCATCCTGAAGGATTTTTGATGTTCTAGACGAAAATCAAATCACACCCAAAACCATCACCTGATCCTTCCCAACCCCCAAAATCGATCAAGACTTCAAAATAGATACTTGACATGTACTAGAAAAAGATACTCCTAATCAAGATCTATCATTATAGATATAGATGAGTCATTTTGGAGCATCCTGAAGGATTTTTGATGTTCTAGACGAAAATCAAATCACACCCAAAACCATCACCTGATCCTTCCCAACCCCCAAAATCGATCAAGACTTCAAAATAGATACTTGACATGTACTAGAAAAAGATACTCCTAATCAAGATCTATCATTATAGATATAGATGAGTCATTTTGGAGCATCCTGAAGGATTTTTGATGTTCTAGACGAAAATCAAATCACACCCAAAACCATCACCTGATCCTTCCCAACCCCCAAAATCGATCAAGACTTCAAAATAGATACTTGACATGTACTAGAAAAAGATACTCCTAATCAAGATCTATCATTATAGATATAGATGAGTCATTTTGGAGCATCCTGAAGGATTTTTGAATCAAATCACACCCAAAACCATCACCTGATCCTTCCCAACCCCCAAAATCGATCAAGACTTCAAAATAGATACTTGACATGTACTAGAAAAAGATACTCCTAATCAAGATCTATCATTATAGATATAGATGAGTCATTTTGGAGCATCCTGAAGGATTTTTGATGTTCTAGACGAAAATCAAATCACACCCAAAACCATCACCTGATCCTTCCCAACCCCCAAAATCGATCAAGACTTCAAAATAGATACTTGACATGTACTAGAAAAAGATACTCCTAATCAAGATCTATCATTATAGATATAGATGAGTCATTTTGGAGCATCCTGAAGGATTTTTGAATCAAATCACACCCAAAACCATCACCTGATCCTTCCCAACCCCCAAAATCGATCAAGACTTCAAAATAGATACTTGACATGTACTAGAAAAAGATACTCCTAATCAAGATCTATCATTATAGATATAGATGAGTCAATTTGGAGCATCCTGAAGGATTTTTGATGTTCTAGACGAAAATCAAATCACACCCAAAACCATCACCTGATCCTTCCCAACCCCCAAAATCGATCAAGACTTCAAAATAGATACTTGACATGTACTAGAAAAAGATACTCCTAATCAAGATCTATCATTATAGATATAGATGAGTCATTTTGGAGCATCCTGAAGGATTTTTGATGTTCTAGACGAAAATCAAATCACACCCAAAACCATCACCTGATCCTTCCCAACCCCCAAAATCGATCAAGACTTCAAAATAGATACTTGACATGTACTAGAAAAAGATACTCCTAATCGAGATCTATCATTATAGATATAGATGAGTCATTTTGGAACATCCTGAAGGATTTTTGATGTTCTAGACGAAAATCAAATCACACCCAAAACCATCACCTGATCCTTCCCAACCCCCAAAATCGATCAAGACTTCAAAATAGATACTTGACATGTACTAGAAAAAGATACTCCTAATCAAGATCTATCATTATAGATATAGATGAGTCATTTTGGAGCATCCTGAAGGATTTTTGATGTTCTAGACGAAAATCAAATCACACCCAAAACCATCACCTGATCCTTCCCAACCCCCAAAATCGATCAAGACTTCAAAATAGATACTTGACATGTACTAGAAAAAGATACTCCTAATCAAGATCTATCATTATAGATATAGATGAATCATTTTGGAGCATCCTGAAGGATTTTTGATGTTCTAGACGAAAATCAAATCACACCCAAAACCATCACCTGATCCTTCCCAACCCCCAAAATCGATCAAGACTTCAAAATAGATACTTGACATGTACTAGAAAAAGATACTCCTAATCAAGATCTATCATTATAGATATAGATGAGTCATTTTGGAGCATCCTGAAGGATTTTTGATGTTCTAGACGAAAATCAAATCACACCCAAAACCATCACCTGATCCTTCCCAACCCCCAAAATCGATCAAGACTTCAAAATAGATACTTGACATGTACTAGAAAAAGATACTCCTAATCAAGATCTATCATTATAGATATAGATGAGTCATTTTGGACCATCCTGAAGGATTTTTGATGTTCTAGACAAAAATCAAATCACACCCAAAACCATCACCTGATCCTTCCCAACCCCCAAAATCGATCAAGACTTCAAAATAGATACTTGACATGTACTAGAAAAAGATACTCCTAATCAAGATCTATCATTATAGATATAGATGAGTCATTTTGGAGCATCCTGAAGGATTTTTGATGTTCTAGACGAAAATCAAATCACACCCAAAACCATCACCTGATCCTTCCCAACCCCCAAAATCGATCAAGACTTCAAAATAGATACTTGACATGTACTAGAAAAAGATACTCCTAATCAAGATCTATCATTATAGATATAGATGAGTCATTTTGGAGCATCCTGAAGGATTTTTGATGTTCTAGACGAAAATCAAATCACACCCAAAACCATCACCTGATCCTTCCCAACCCCCAAAATCGATCAAGACTTCAAAATAGATACTTGACATGTACTAGAAAAAGATACTCCTAATCAAGATCTATCATTATAGATATAGATGAGTCATTTTAGAGCATCCTGAAGGATTTTTGATGTTCTAGACGAAAATCAAATCACACCCAAAACCATCACCTGATCCTTCCCAACCCCCAAAATCGATCAAGACTTCAAAATAGATACTTGACATGTACTAGAAAAAGATACTCCTAATCAAGATCTATCATTATAGATATAGATGAGTCATTTTGGAGCATCCTGAAGGATTTTTGATGTTCTAGACGAAAATCAAATCACACCCAAAACCATCACCTGATCCTTCCCAACCCCCAAAATCGATCAAGACTTCAAAATAGATACTTGACATGTACTAGAAAAAGATACTCCTAATCAAGATCTATCATTATAGATATAGATGAGTCATTTTGGAGCATCCTGAAGGATTTTTGATGTTCTAGACGAAAATCAAATCACACCCAAAACCATCACCTGATCCTTCCCAACCCCCAAAATCGATCAAGACTTCAAAATAGATACTTGACATGTACTAGAAAAAGATACTCCTAATCAAGATCTATCATTATAGATATAGATGAGTCATTTTGGAGCATCCTGAAGGATTTTTGATGTTCTAGACGAAAATCAAATCACACCCAAAACCATCACCTGATCCTTCCCAACCCCCAAAATCGATCAAGACTTCAAAATAGATACTTGACATGTACTAGAAAAAGATACTCCTAATCAAGATCTATCATTATAGATATAGATGAGTCATTTTGGAGCATCCTGAAGGATTTTTGATGTTCTAGACGAAAATCAAATCACACCCAAAACCATCACCTGATCCTTCCCAACCCCCAAAATCGATCAAGACTTCAAAATAGATACTTGACATGTACTAGAAAAAGATACTCCTAATCAAGATCTATCATTTTAGATATTATTATTATTATTATTATTATAAATTCTTTATTATTCTCGATAAATGTACAATCTTTTTATAGCTAAGAATAAAAGCATGGCAAATGTTGCCGTCTGCCTGAGTTGACTTATTTCGAGTTTACATTTTAGGTAAAAAAGTTAAAGTTATAAACTATGAGTTGTATATACATTAAAAAATTAAAAAAAATAGTAGTTTGTAAAAAAAAAAAAATTTGATTTGAATTATATCTTCAAACATTCAAATATAGTTACAACCAAAAAAAAAAAAGAAATTGGAACACATTATCAAATATGTAATTAATAGCTATATAAAACAGTTACGGTAACCTAAAGCATGACTAATATAGGAGCATAGGGGTTTCCAATCGAGATTACCATTTAAGAGTTGCTTTGTATATTCAAGTGTTAGAATGTTTTGTGAAAAGTAAAGCCTTCTAATTTCCTGTAACATTGGACAAACAGCTAAGAAGTGGTACACATCCTCAATTTCATTACGGTTGCACAAAGTACATTTTGGATCAAGGTCTGCTCTATGTGGCTTATAGTTTAAGTTCAGCATCTCAGTTCTTGCATTAAAAATAAGGCTCATTTGCTTAATAGATAATTTTTCGTTAAAATAATTACTTCTGTAGAGTGTGTGGTTTAGTGTTTTGTATATGAGTCTAGTGCTAGAAGTTTGAGCTCTATGCAAACACTGTAAATAAAGAGAGTCATCTATCTTTACTATGCATTTATAGAAAACTTTTTTCCAATCGGCTAGAGGTGTATTATTAAGATTTAGATTAAAGCAATGCCGATTAGCCAATTCGTACCATTCTTTAAAAGGCGATAATTGAGATCGGAGTGCGTATTGCATTATTTTTTTGTGAAGGTTTGTATCAGGTCTATTCATAACTTTAACAATATAGTCCGCATTTGATTTTAAATTGCCTAGGAATATTTGTGCTATACCGGTTTCTACGTGGATAGCATACGTTGGAGTTGAACTAGCTAGTTTGAAAATGCGTTTGAAAAAGAAACGTTGAACAACTTCGAATTCCTCCATGTTTCGATAGCCAAAAACTTGATCTGCGTAACAAAGGCACGTTCTTATAGTTGCATCAAATACTCTAAACTTAGCAATAGCATCGACATATTTATTGCAAAAGAATTTACTCCACATGAGATTTATTGCTGTTTTGGCAGCAATGCATTTTTCTTTAACATGAGGGCGGAGATCAAGGTTATACGTTATTAGAAAACCTAAGTATTTGTATTGAGATACTATTTCTAACGGTTCGCGATCTAAAAACCATTTTTCATTGGGAGCTCTTCTTCGCAGAGTACTTTCAAAAATCATTATTTTTGACTTTGTGGCGTTAATTTTGAGATCCCACAAATCACAAAATCTTATGAGTTTATTAATTTGAAGCTGTAAAGATGTGGGATTATCAGCCAAAATAACGATGTCATCCGCGTATAAAAGCATCTTTATAAGTGTATCACCGACGATGACTCCACCCGGAAAATCTTTAGATACATCGTCAATAAATAGTGAAAACATAATGGGACTCAATCCACATCCCTGAGGAACACCACATGTTGTATTAAAAAAGTCAGACATTGAATTTCCATTCCAGACTGCAGCAGAGGTGCCAGTTATAAGGAGTTTGTACAAATTTAGAAATTTAGTAGATAAACCCAAAGTAGATAATTTATATATTAAAGAGTCTCTGTTCACCGTGTCAAACGCCGCCTGAAAATCAACGAAAAAGGCGTAAATTTTCTTTTTCTTTTCAAAACAATTCTTAACTATGCTTGTAAGAGCAAATATATGGTCTATTGTAGATAATCCTGCTCGAAAGCCGGCTTGGAAAATACTAAGGAGTTTATTCTCTTCAACCCATTTTGTCAACCTTTGGTATAAAAGATGGGTGAATATTTTCCTAAGACACGGCAGAATCGAAATGCCCCTGTAGTTGCTCGGAAGTTGCAAATCCCCTTTTTTAAAAATAGCACAGATCCATGCTTTTAAGAAACTCTTTGGAATTTCTTCTTCTTCAAGAAGTCTATTAAAGAAGTCATTCATATGATTTAGAAAATTCGGAGTTCCATATTTATAAAATTCACACGGTATACCATCAACTCCTGCAGATTTTTCGTTTTTCATATTTTCTAGAGTTCCTTGCAACTCTCTTATTGTGATTGGCCCATCTAATTCTGGGTTTAAAACTAAAGGAAGGGCATACTGAAATTTTAAACTTGTTGTCAAAGGGTTCAGGAGCTGTTTGAAGTGCTCGGAGAGTTTTTCAACATCAATAGCTGAGGCTGACATACTCTTGCAACCACCTAACAATCTCACGTTTGACCAGAATGTTTTTGCGTCTTTACAGTTTGGAAGCCTGGTTGCTACGCCATTTACATATTTTTTTTCTTTTTGAATACAGAGCTTTTTATACAGTTTATTGGATTCTATGTAAAGACTTTTAAAAAAAATTGAATTGGTCTTCCTAAACAAATTGAGATTTGCGAAAGATTTGTTGCGGAGTTTTCTACATTCCCAATCAAACCACTCAGCTACAAATTTATCTCTGGATTTAGGTTTTACCACAACTGCTGCTTGTCTTACACTTTTTAAAATATTTTCAACGGCCTGGTCACAACTATAATATTCTTGGGAGGAAAGGCAATTAACCTGAGCGTCGAGCCTTCGTCTATACACTTCAGCACGATTTTCTATCCATTTTAATCTATTTAATGTGGTAATGGGTGATAAAGTTACATCTTGAAATTTTATAGAGGTTACAACTGGTAAATGACCAGAGAAATTTGCAGATACAACCTCGAAATCCTCGATAACATTAACCCAATGACCTTTCGCAAAACAATAATCAATAAGCGAATGACCTTGACCCGAAATGAAGGTGAGGTCGCCTCTTCTGTCACTGTTAGTAATACCGTTGAGTACCAATAAACCAAAATCTTCAGCGAAATCCATAAGTTGCCTTCCACATCTATTTAAAGTTCCATCCATAGAATTCCTAACACTTGCATATACATGAGAAACATTTTGCACCAGAGAATCTGGGTTCTGAAAATTACCAATTCTACCATTAAGATCACCGAGTACCATGATATTTTGCAATTCATTTTCATTAAAAAATATTTGCAATTCATTAAAATCATTTGCCCAATTATTGCAGTTTAAATAAGTTGGTACAATATAATAGAAGTCATGCTTATGGTTTATCTCTACAACTGTTTTCCTACCAATTCTTTTAAATTTAACAAAATTGTTCAAATTACATTTAAATGCAATTAACATTCCACCGCTAGCTCTACCAAAAATATTACTTCTCGTGGCTGGAATAAATTTTATATAATAATCTTTAAAATACTTCACAAATTGTGTTTCTTTACCCTCTTCGAGAAAAGTTTCTATCAAAATAATAATATCATACTTTAAAATAAATTCAAAAAAAGCAGGAATTACTAATTTGTTTTTTAACCCAGACACATTATAACATAAAATTTTTAAATTTAAATGGCAGACGGCAACCCTTTCCTACTTATGATGTTGACGCTGATGTTGATGTTGATTCTGCTGCATACTGCTTTCTCTAGTTGGAGCAATTGGCGCTATGATCGTATTATTCATTATAGATATAGATGAGTCATTTTGGAGCATCCTGAAGGATTTTTGATGTTCTAGACGAAAATCAAATCACACCCAAAACCATCACCTGATCCTTCCCAACCCCCAAAATCGATCAAGACTTCAAAATAGATACTTGACATGTACTAGAAAAAGATACTCCTAATCAAGATCTATCATTATAGATATAGATGAGTCATTTTGGAGCATCCTGAAGGATTTTTGATGTTCTAGACGAAAATCAAATCACACCCAAAACCATCACCTGATCCTTCCCAACCCCCAAAATCGATCAAGACTTCAAAATAGATACTTGACATGTACTAGAAAAAGATACTCCTAATCAAGATCTATCATTATAGATATAGATGAGTCATTTTGGAGCATCCTGAAGGATTTTTGATGTTCTAGACGAAAATCAAATCACACCCAAAACCATCACCTGATCCTTCCCAACCCCCAAAATCGATCAAGACTTCAAAATAGATACTTGACATGTACTAGAAAAAGATACTCCTAATCAAGATCTATCATTATAGATATAGATGAGTCATTTTGGAGCATCCTGAAGGATTTTTGATGTTCTAGACGAAAATCAAATCACACCCAAAACCATCACCTGATCCTTCCCAACCCCCAAAATCGATCAAAACTTCAAAATAGATACTTGACATGTACTAGAAAAAGATACTCCTAATCAAGATCAATCATTATAGATATAGATGAGTCATTTTGGAGCATCCTGAAGGATTTTTGATGTTCTAGACGAAAATCAAATCACACCCAAAACCATCACCTGATCCTTCCCAACCCCCAAAATCGATCAAGACTTCAAAATAGATACTTGACATGTACTAAAAAAAGATACTCCTAATCAAGATCTATCATTATAGATATAGATGAGTCATTTTGGAGCATCCTGAAGGATTTTTGATGTTCTAGACGAAAATCAAATCACACCCAAAACCATCACCTGATCCTTCCCAACCCCCAAAATCGATCAAGACTTCAAAATAGATACTTGACATGTACTAGAAAAAGATACTCCTAATCAAGATCTATCATTATAGATATAGATGAGTCATTTTGGAGCATCATGAAGGATTTTTGATGTTCTAGACGAAAATCAAATCACACCCAAAACCATCACCTGATCCTTCCCAACCCCCAAAATCGATCAAGACTTCAAAATAGATACTTGACATGTACTAGAAAAAGATACTCCTAATCAAGATCTATCATTATAGATATAGATAAGTCATTTTGGAGCATCCTGAAGGATTTTTGATGTTCTAGACGAAAATCAAATCACACCCAAAACCATCACCTGATCCTTCCCAACCCCCAAAATCTATCAAGACTTCAAAATAGATACTTGACATGTACTTGAAAAAGATACTCCTAATCAAGATCTATCATTATAGATATAGATGAGTCATTTTGGAGCATCCTGAAGGATTTTTGATGTTCTAGACGAAAATCAAATCACACCCAAAACCATCACCTGATCCTTCCCAACCCCCAAAATCGATCAAGACTTCAAAATAGATACTTGACATGTACTAGAAAAAGATACTCCTAATCAAGATCTATCATTATAGATATAGATGAGTCATTTTGGAGCATCCTGAAGGATTTTTGATGTTCTAGACGAAAATCAAATCACACCCAAAACCATCACCTGATCCTTCCCAACCCCCAAAATCGATCAAGACTTCAAAATAGATACTTGACATGTACTAGAAAAAGATACTCCTAATCAAGATCTATCATTATAGATATAGATGAGTCATTTTGGAGCATCCTGAAGGATTTTTGATGTTCTAGACGAAAATCAAATCACACCCAAAACCATCACCTGATCCTTCCCAACCCCCAAAATCGATCAAGACTTCAAAATAGATACTTGACATGTACTAGAAAAAGATACTCCTAATCAAGATCTATCATTATAGATATAGATGAGTCATTTTGGAGCATCCTGAAGGATTTTTGATGTTCTAGACGAAAATCAAATCACACCCAAAACCATCACCTGATCCTTCCCAACCCCCAAAATCGATCAAGACTTCAAAATAGATACTTGACATGTACTAGAAAAAGATACTCCTAATCAAGATCTATCATTATAGATATAGATGAGTCATTTTGGAGCATCCTGAAGGATTTTTGATGTTCTAGACGAAAATCAAATCACACCCAAAACCATCACCTGATCCTTCCCAACCCCCAAAATCGATCAAGACTTCAAAATAGATACTTGACATGTACTAGAAAAAGATACTCCTAATCAAGATCTATCATTATAGATATAGATGAGTCATTTTGGAGCATCCTGAAGGATTTTTGATGTTCTAGACGAAAATCAAATCACACCCAAAACCATCACCTGATCCTTCCCAACCCCCAAAATCGATCAAGACTTCAAAATAGATACTTGACATGTACTAGAAAAAGATACTCCTAATCAAGATCTATCATTATAGATATAGATGAGTCATTTTGGAGCATCCTGAAGGATTTTTGATGTTCTAGACGAAAATCAAATCACACCCAAAACCATCACCTGATCCTTCCCAACCCCCAAAATCGATCAAGACTTCAAAATAGATACTTGACATGTACTAGAAAAAGATACTCCTAATCAAGATCTATCATTATAGATATAGATAAGTCATTTTGGAGCATCCTGAAGGATTTTTGATGTTCTAGACGAAAATCAAATCACACCCAAAACCATCACCTGATCCTTCCCAACCCCCAAAATCTATCAAGACTTCAAAATAGATACTTGACATGTACTTGAAAAAGATACTCCTAATCAAGATCTATCATTATAGATATAGATGAGTCATTTTGGAGCATCCTGAAGGATTTTTGATGTTCTAGACGAAAATCAAATCACACCCAAAACCATCACCTGATCCTTCCCAACCCCCAAAATCGATCAAGACTTCAAAATAGATACTTGACATGTACTAGAAAAAGATACTCCTAATCAAGATCTATCATTATAGATATAGATGAATCATTTTGGAGCATCCTGAAGGATTTTTGATGTTCTAGACGAAAATCAAATCACACCCAAAACCATCACCTGATCCTTCCCAACCCCCAAAATCGATCAAGACTTCAAAATAGATACTTGACATGTACTAGAAAAAGATACTCCTAATCAAGATCTATCATTATAGATATAGATGAGTCATTTTGGAGCATCCTGAAGGATTTTTGATGTTCTAGACGAAAATCAAATCACACCCAAAACCATCACCTGATCCTTCCCAACCCCCAAAATCGATCAAGACTTCAAAATAGATACTTGACATGTACTAGAAAAAGATACTCCTAATCAAGATCTATCATTATAGATATAGATGAGTCATTTTGGAGCATCCTGAAGGATTTTTGATGTTCTAGACGAAAATCAAATCACACCCAAAACCATCACCTGATCCTTCCCAACCCCCAAAATCGATCAAGACTTCAAAATAGATACTTGACATGTACTAGAAAAAGATACTCCTAATCAAGATCTATCATTATAGATATAGATGAGTCATTTTGGAGCATCCTGAAGGATTTTTGATGTTCTAGACGAAAATCAAATCACACCCAAAACCATCACCTGATCCTTCCCAACCCCCAAAATCGATCAAGACTTCAAAATAGATACTTGACATGTACTAGAAAAAGATACTCCTAATCAAGATCTATCATTATAGATATAGATGAGTCATTTTGGAGCATCCTGAAGGATTTTTGATGTTCTAGACGAAAATCAAATCACACCCAAAACCATCACCTGATCCTTCCCAACCCCCAAAATCGATCAAGACTTCAAAATAGATACTTGACATGTACTAGAAAAAGATACTCCTAATCAAGATCTATCATTATAGATATAGATGAATCATTTTGGAGCATCCTGAAGGATTTTTGATGTTCTAGACGAAAATCAAATCACACCCAAAACCATCACCTGATCCTTCCCAACCCCCAAAATCGATCAAGACTTCAAAATAGATACTTGACATGTACTAGAAAAAGATACTCCTAATCAAGATCTATCATTATAGATATAGATGAGTCATTTTGGAGCATCCTGAAGGATTTTTGATGTTCTAGACGAAAATCAAATCACACCCAAAACCATCACCTGATCCTTCCCAACCCCCAAAATCGATCAAGACTTCAAAATAGATACTTGACATGTACTAGAAAAAGATACTCCTAATCAAGATCTATCATTATAGATATAGATGAGTCATTTTGGAGCATCCTGAAGGATTTTTGATGTTCTAGACGAAAATCAAATCACCTGATCCTTCCCAACCCCCAAAATCGATCAAGACTTCAAAATAGATACTTGACATGTACTAGAAAAAGATACTCCTAATCAAGATCTATCATTATAGATATAGATGAGTCATTTTGGAGCATCCTGAAGGATTTTTGATGTTCTAGACGAAAATCAAATCACACCAAAAACCATCACCTGATCCTTCCCAACCCCCAAAATCGATCAAGACTTCAAAATAGATGCTTGACATGTACTAGAAAAAGATACTTCTAATCAAGATCTATCATTATAGATATAGATGAGTCATTTTGGAGCATCCTGAAGGATTTTTGATGTTCTAGACGAAAATCAAATCACACCCAAAACCATCACCTGATCCTTCCCAACCCCCAAAATCGATCAAGACTTCAAAATAGATACTTGACATGTACTAGAAAAAGATACTCCTAATCAAGATCTATCATTATAGATATAGATGAGTCATTTTGGAGCATCCTGAAGGATTTTTGATGTTCTAGACGAAAATCAAATCACACCCAAAACCATCACCTGATCCTTCCCAACCCCCAAAATCGATCAAGACTTCAAAATAGATACTTGACATGTACTAGAAAAAGATACTCCTAATCAAGATCTATCATTATAGATATAGATGAGTCATTTTGGAGCATCCTGAAGGATTTTTGATGTTCTAGACGAAAATCAAATCACACCCAAAATCATCACCTGATCCTTCCCAACCCCCAAAATCGATCAAGACTTCAAAATAGATACTTGACATGTACTAGAAAAAGATACTCCTAATCAAGATCTATCATTATAGATATAGATGAGTCATTTTGGAGCATCCTGAAGGATTTTTGATGTTCTAGACGAAAATCAAATCACACCCAAAACCATCACCTGATCCTTCCCAACCCCCAAAATCGATCAAGACTTCAAAATAGATACTTGACATGTACTAGAAAAAGATACTCCTAATCAAGATCTATCATTATAGATATAGATGAATCATTTTGGAGCATCCTGAAGGATTTTTGATGTTCTAGACGAAAATCAAATCACACCCAAAACCATCACCTGATCCTTCCCAACCCCCAAAATCGATCAAGACTTCAAAATAGATACTTGACATGTACTAGAAAAAGATACTCCTAATCAAGATCTATCATTATAGATATAGATGAGTCATTTTGGAGCATCCTGAAGGATTTTTGATGTTCTAGACGAAAATCAAATCACACCCAAAACCATCACCTGATCCTTCCCAACCCCCAAAATCGATCAAGACTTCAAAATAGATACTTGACATGTACTAGAAAAAGATACTCCTAATCAAGATCTATCATTATAGATATAGATGAGTCATTTTGGAGCATCCTGAAGGATTTTTGATGTTCTAGACGAAAATCAAATCACCTGATCCTTCCCAACCCCCAAAATCGATCAAGACTTCAAAATAGATACTTGACATGTACTAGAAAAAGATACTCCTAATCAAGATCTATCATTATAGATATAGATGAGTCATTTTGGAGCATCCTGAAGGATTTTTGATGTTCTAGACGAAAATCAAATCACACCAAAAACCATCACCTGATCCTTCCCAACCCCCAAAATCGATCAAGACTTCAAAATAGATCCTTGACATGTACTAGAAAAAGATACTTCTAATCAAGATCTATCATTATAGATATAGATGAGTCATTTTGGAGCATCCTGAAGGATTTTTGATGTTCTAGACGAAAATCAAATCACACCCAAAACCATCACCTGATCCTTCCCAACCCCCAAAATCGATCAAGACTTCAAAATAGATACTTGACATGTACTAGAAAAAGATACTCCTAATCAAGATCTATCATTATAGATATAGATGAGTCATTTTGGAGCATCCTGAAGGATTTTTGATGTTCTAGACGAAAATCAAATCACACCCAAAACCATCACCTGATCCTTCCCAACCCCCAAAATCGATCAAGACTTCAAAATAGATACTTGACATGTACTAGAAAAAGATACTCCTAATCAAGATCTATCATTATAGATATAGATGAGTCATTTTGGAGCATCCTGAAGGATTTTTGATGTTCTAGACGAAAATCAAATCACACCCAAAACCATCACCTGATCCTTCCCAACCCCCAAAATCGATCAAGACTTCAAAATAGATACTTGACATGTACTAGAAAAAGATACTCCTAATCAAGATCTATCATTATAGATATAGATGAGTCATTTTGGAGCATCCTGAAGGATTTTTGATGTTCTAGACGAAAATCAAATCACACCCAAAACCATCACCTGATCCTTCCCAACCCCCAAAATCGATCAAGACTTCAAAATAGATACTTGACATGTACTAGAAAAAGATACTCCTAATCAAGATCTATCATTATAGATATAGATGAGTCATTTTGGAGCATCCTGAAGGATTTTTGATGTTCTAGACGAAAATCAAATCACACCTAAAACCATCACCTGATCCTTCCCAACCCCCAAAATCGATCAAGACTTCAAAATAGATACTTGACATGTACTAGAAAAAGATACTCCTAATCAAGATCTATCATTATAGATATAGATGAGTCATTTTGGAGCATCCTGAAGGATTTTTGATGTTCTAGACGAAAATCAAATCACACCCAAAACCATCACCTGATCCTTCCCAACCCCCAAAATCGATCAAGACTTCAAAATAGATACTTGACATGTACTAGAAAAAGATACTCCTAATCAAGATCTATCATTATAGATATAGATGAGTCATTTTGGAGCATCCTGAAGGATTTTTGATGTTCTAGACGAAAATCAAATCACACCCAAAACCATCACCTGATCCTTCCCAACCCCCAAAATCGATCAAGACTTCAAAATAGATACTTGACATGTACTAGAAAAAGATACTCCTAATCAAGATCTATCATTATAGATATAGATGAGTCATTTTGGAGCATCCTGAAGGATTTTTGATGTTCTAGACGAAAATCAAATCACACCCAAAACCATCACCTGATCCTTCCCAACCCCCAAAATCGATCAAGACTTTAAAATAGATACTTGACATGTACTAGAAAAAGATACTCCTAATCAAGATCTATCATTATAGATATAGATGAGTCATTTTGGAGCATCCTGAAGGATTTTTGATGTTCTAGACGAAAATCAAATCACACCCAAAACCATCACCTGATCCTTCCCAACCCCCAAAATCGATCAAGACTTCAAAATAGATACTTGACATGTACTAGAAAAAGATACTCCTAATCAAGATCTATCATTATAGATATAGATGAGTCATTTTGGAGCATCCTGAAGGATTTTTGATGTTCTAGACGAAAATCAAATCACACCCAAAACCATCACCTGATCCTTCCCAACCCCCAAAATCGATCAAGACTTCAAAATAGATACTTGACATGTACTAGAAAAAGATACTCCTAATCAAGATCTATCATTATAGATATAGATGAGTCATTTTGGAGCATCCTGAAGGATTTTTGATGTTCTAGACGAAAATCAAATCACACCCAAAACCATCACCTGATCCTTCCCAACCCCCAAAATCGATCAAGACTTCAAAATAGATACTTGACATGTACTAGAAAAAGATACTCCTAATCAAGATCTATCATTATAGATATAGATGAGTCATTTTGGAGCATCCTGAAGGATTTTTGATGTTCTAGACGAAAATCAAATCACACCCAAAACCATCACCTGATCCTTCCCAACCCCCAAAATCGATCAAGACTTCAAAATAGATACTTGACATGTACTAGAAAAAGATACTCCTAATCAAGATCTATCATTATAGATATAGATGAGTCATTTTGGAGCATCCTGAAGGATTTTTGATGTTCTAGACGAAAATCAAATCACACCCAAAACCATCACCTGATCCTTCCCAGCCCCCAAAATCGATCAAGACTTCAAAATAGATACTTGACATGTACTAGAAAAAGATACTCCTAATCAAGATCTATCATTATAGATATAGATGAGTCATTTTGGAGCATCCTGAAGGATTTTTGATGTTCTAGACGAAAATCAAATCACACCCAAAACCATCACCTGATCCTTCCCAACCCCCAAAATCGATCAAGACTTCAAAATAGATACTTGACATGTACTAGAAAAAGATACTCCTAATCAAGATCTATCATTATAGATATAGATGAGTCATTTTGGAGCATCCTGAAGGATTTTTGATGTTCTAGACGAAAATCAAATCACACCCAAAACCATCACCTGATCCTTCCCAACCCCCAAAATCGATCAAGACTTCAAAATAGATACTTGACATGTACTAGAAAAAGATACTCCTAATCAAGATCTATCATTATAGATATAGATGAGTCATTTTGGAGCATCCTGAAGGATTTTTGATGTTCTAGACGAAAATCAAATCACACCCAAAACCATCACCTGATCCTTCCCAACCCCCAAAATCGATCAAGACTTCAAAATAGATACTTGACATGTACTAGAAAAAGATACTCCTAATCAAGATCTATCATTATAGATATAGATGAGTCATTTTGGAGCATCCTGAAGGATTTTTGATGTTCTAGACGAAAATCAAATCACACCCAAAACCATCACCTGATCCTTCCCAACCCCCAAAATCGATCAAGACTTCAAAATAGATACTTGACATGTACTAGAAAAAGATACTCCTAATCAAGATCTATCATTATAGATATAGATGAGTCATTTTGGAGCATCCTGAACGATTTTTGATGTTCTAGACGAAAATCAAATCACACCCAAAACCATCACCTGATCCTTCCCAACCCCCAAAATCGATCAAGACTTCAAAATAGATACTTGACATGTACTAGAAAAAGATACTCCTAATCAAGATCTATCATTATAGATATAGATGAGTCATTTTGGAGCATCCTGAAGGATTTTTGATGTTCTAGACGAAAATCAAATCACACCCAAAACCATCACCTGATCCTTCCCAACCCCCAAAATCGATCAAGACTTCAAAATAGATACTTGACATGTACTAGAAAAAGATACTCCTAATCAAGATCTATCATTATAGATATAGATGAGTCATTTTGGAGCATCCTGAAGGATTTTTGATGTTCTAGACGAAAATCAAATCACACCCAAAACCATCACCTGATCCTTCCCAACCCCCAAAATCGATCAAGACTTCAAAATAGATACTTGACATGTACTAGAAAAAGATACTCCTAATCAAGATCTATCATTATAGATATAGATGAGTCATTTTGGAGCATCCTGAAGGATTTTTGATGTTCTAGACGAAAATCAAATCACACCCAAAACCATCACCTGATCCTTCCCAACCCCCAAAATCGATCAAGACTTCAAAATAGATACTTGACATGTACTAGAAAAAGATACTCCTAATCAAGATCTATCATTATAGATATAGATGAGTCATTTTGGAGCATCCTGAAGGATTTTTGATGTTCTAGACGAAAATCAAATCACACCCAAAACCATCACCTGATCCTTCCCAACCCCCAAAATCGATCAAGACTTCAAAATAGATACTTGACATGTACTAGAAAAAGATACTCCTAATCAAGATCTATCATTATAGATATAGATGAGTCATTTTGGAGCATCCTGAAGGATTTTTGATGTTCTAGACGAAAATCAAATCACACCCAAAACCATCACCTGATCCTTCCCAACCCCCAAAATCGATCAAGACTTCAAAATAGATACTTGACATGTACTAGAAAAAGATACTCCTAATCAAGATCTATCATTATAGATATAGATGAGTCATTTTGGAGCATCCTGAAGGATTTTTG